>NC_061121.1:43602786-43687092 GCF_002878395.1 Capsicum annuum
TCCATCCCTTTTCCAATGTTGGACTCTTAACAAAGTACAACCAAAAAGTAGAATTGACATATCTAATTCATTGAAATTTTGACCATAAAATGAAAGAACTATAAATATCCAGAATAAACTTTTCCAGTTTCAAAAAATAATCCAGAATAAATGCCCAACTACCAAACTAAATTGTCTCAAAGAACTAGTACAGTTGGAACAATCAAGATTGTTCTTAACCAACATAGCACTAGCTAAATAATAAGAGTTGGCTTCACATACCAGCTTGAACCCTATGCATGCATCTTAAAATTCACTTACTGTTGAGCAATCAACATTATCCTCTTCCACTGAAGATGAAGACGTTGGGTGTTCTATAGAAGTAGTTGGTAATACGAGCGGCTTCTCTACAAGAATATTCACTGTGAAAGAGGCATCATCTTCTTCCATTGAAGATGGAGATGTCGAGCATTCTATAGTAGTAGTTGGTGATACAAGCAGCATAAATCCAAGACCAATCTCATTAGGAGAAATGTATTTGTTTGTTGCATAGATTAGAGTAAATGTTTCAACATCGATAGCTATATCGTCAAAGTCTGGTTCCTGTAGATTGATATAAAATTACCTCTGGAGTCTTTCAACATGTAACAAGATACGTTGCTTAAGTTTTGATATCTTTCTTCTCAGGACACTGTCAGGATTCTAGAGAAGATCTTTTTCTGCTTGTCCAAACAAAATGTGAGCGTTAGTGCACATAAAATAATAAGGTATTAAAATAATATATCTTTTTTTTAGGGTGAGAGGGTGGGGGTGGGGGTTTTAAGCTGTTACTTTGTATGGATAAATATATATTATATATATTAGGTCCTTACGCTTAAGAAAGGATTTGATTTAGAACATGCATCATATTTGCCAAGACAAGTTAAGTGCTCTTTATATAAATGAAACTATTTTACCATTTGTTTCTTCCATCTGAATGTAGTTGCCTGAGGGTGATCCTGTTGAAACTAAGCTTGATATGTTATTCATTTTCTCTTCAAGACAAGCTGAAGAGCCATCCTGTCCAGAAACCTCTACTCCAACTTCTAGCTTCTGATTATCCTAAGCTAAGAGATGCGTCTTCATCACAGAAGGTAACTGATAGCTCTGGGTTTTCCTGTTTATATGTTTAGGAACATTGTCATCTAGTGTCTCTTTAGTTCGCCATATTGATCCATATGCATTGCAGAGGACTAATTTTTCAGGTGGCCCAGATCTCCAAAGGGGAGTTCCTATTTCAGTTCACAATTAACTAATGTTTAGACTAGAACAAAATATGATGTAATTCTTACAATTCAAAAAATTATCTCAGAAACTAAAGTACAATGATTATTGACAATTAAGATCTTCTATAAAAAGGTGTAGGATGTACTGCACTAGAACAAAAGTGTCACGAAACCAGAGTATTTATAGTGGGGAATTTCTTTTACAAAATAGGGGAAAATATTTTTTTTTGTACAATGGTGTGATTGTATAAGATCAAGGATGACCTTTAGAATGGCAATAAATACAGGTGTATCAAGCTACTAAGTCATACTATGAGAGTTTAGGTGAGGGTAATCAAGATGAGGTTGAGAAAGGGTGTGTCTATCTCTGAAAACTAATTTCCATTCATATCGGGCGATCTTCTATAAAAATTATTCATCTTGTAATAAGGTTGTTGAAGTAGTATAGGGGTAAAAAAGAAAGACTAACATACAGTGTTCATCGACTTGGAAATGACGTACGATAAAGTCTCTTGGAAGGTCCTTTAGAGATGTTTTGAGTCTAGAGGTGTACCTGTAACTTACATTTGGGCAATTAAGGACATGTATAAAGTCAAGATGCAGATTAGGATAGTGTAAGGAAACTATGAACATATTTCAATCATGAATGGGTTGCACCAGGGATCAACCCTTATCTCATTCTTTTTTGTCATAGTGATGGACAAATTAACATAATATTCAAGGAGAGGTATCATGATCTTTGACATTCACATATGACATAGAATTGATAGACAGGATGCGTGGTGAGTTAATGATAGACTAGAAGGTTGCCTATTGATAAAAAATGCTACTATTGTCTATTTGTTAATCAGTATACCAAATATATTTGGTTGTACACAATGAAAAACAAACATGAAGTGCAATAATACCATCATTGCTGACACAGGACTTGCTGGTGCAAAACTAGCCCTTACTCTAATTGAAACGAATGCCAGGCTAACATCAGTAGAAGTAGACAATGTAGTGGGAGTTACAGAAGGTGCTATTCGTCAAGATGTTACATCCTATCAAAGTTTGGTTGGAAAGCTAATGTATGCAACTATTACAAGACCAGACATCAGCTATGCAGTACAAACTTTAAGCAGTTTATGTAGCAACCTAAGAAATCTCATTTGGAAGCTGCAAACAGGGTTTTGAGATACTTGAAAGGCACTGTGGGACAAGGTGTTTGGCTTAAGGCTCAACCTACAACTGAGCTTGTGTGCTGGTGTGATTTAGATTGGGTTGCATGCCCAAATACAAGGAGATCTGTTACAGGTTATGTAGTACATTTTGGTGGTTCTCTGATATTTTGGAAATCTAAAAAACAGCACATAGTATCCAGAAATTTGAAGCTGAATATAGAAGCATGGCTTCAGGTTTATCAGTAATTACTTAGCTGGAAGGCTTGTTTTCAGAACTAGTTGTATCTATCTGTAAACCTATCACACTGTTCAGTGACAGCAAGTCTGCAATACAGTTAGCAGCCAACCCCATTTTTCATGAAAGAACAAAGCACGTTAAAGTTGACTGTCACTTTATTAGAGATAAGATCAAGGAGGGATTGATTCAGCCAGTGTATGTTCCAACCAATCACCAAGTTGCTGACATCCTTATCAAAAGTTTGACTCAAGATCAACACCTACACCTTATGAGCAAGCTTGGTGTGCTAAACATTTTGCACCCTTCAGCTTGAGGAGGAGTGTTAAAATGTATCAGTTATTGATCAATTTTCTGAGTTAGATCATTAGCTCATTTTTACTGTTTTTTGATTTTTACTGTTACATTGATAAAAGGTTGATTAGCCAAGTTAGTTAGTGAAGTTAGTGGAGGCACCAAGTTAGTGGTTGCAGATTAGATTAGTTATCCAAGTTGTTAGAGTTAGTTAGGAATGTTCTAGAAGCTCATGTGACATACATGTGAGCCTATAAATAGCAACCATGCTCTCTCATTGTATACACTTACTACTTGAATAACAATATCTTAGCTCTTTCCTTCTTCTCTTCTCTGCTTCAATGGCTTCCGTGTGTGCGTGAGAGCATTGTAATGCATCAGTTTAACACATGCTTACTGACTTCCAATTAACAACCACTATTATGCCTCACTTCAATCTAGTTGGCGACTCTATGAATCTTCATTATATTGCTTCATTTAAGCTCATCTCATCATGCTTTGTGATGTAAAAATACTTATTTTGTTGTCAAGATTACTAACACATGTTACACGTGCATAAAATATAGATTATCACTGGCTTTATGTAATGATCTACTTCTCTGTGATGCCGGAAAATGTGTTTTGGCATGGACGAGTAAAAGAATGCTGATGTTAGTTGTGTGTGTATTCTTCTTTTATCCAATTTCGTTGGTTTTGTTTTTTTGGTTATGACATTTGCAAAGTTGGATATAGAATTTGGTTATAAACTTCACTACTGCTAAAAGGAAATCTAACGCATGGTGCCTGAGAGACTTTGTTTCTATCGTTCTTTATGGTTTAGTAAAGATAGCATTTAATTTAAAAATTATGAAGCGTTGTATCAAATAATTTCCGTGGGTCTTTCTTATCAACAGCTATGAGTTTTTTCTTGTAAGTTCTTGGGAAAATCCAAATCTAAAGAGTGATCACTTTAGGGAGCTATGCTTGGTTTGTTTTGATTCTTAGCTCTATCAACTACTTGGTCTTCCAGCTCTGTGTCATTTCAGGTGTGTCCTTGCCAGATCTCTCTTTCTAGCTTCCTATCCGACATACTTGGAAACGTTTGAATATACTTGATATGGTTGTGTTTGACAATTTGAAACCAGCAATAGTGGTGTTTCCCTGCTGTTTTACTTGAATGTGATGTAGGCACAGTATTTTCGGTATATAAGAAACAGGAGGGAGTCCTTTGTCTCGAGTACGTACATGGAGGTGTAAGTTCTAGCAGTCAATGATGTCTCAGTGTGTTGCTTTAAGCTTATGTTGGTTGTTTTTCACTGTTCCCTTCTCTTGTGAAAATCAATCTTGGTTCAATCAGCTTAATCTAGTGAAAAAATTATTTACTGCACTTGTGATGTTTTCAGTTCATATGTCAAACTTGTTCCAAGTAGTGCATTATTGGTCTTGCTGCTTTTAAGGTTTTCACACACTCACACATCATGTTTGTCATCTGCTACTGTGAGCATGTTTGAAGCTTATTAATGACTAAATGGTTAACTTCTTTGTCGTCTTCGAATGAAGGTTCAACACACATGTTCTGGCTTAGCCTCTGCCTCTTTGTGGTGATTTAACTGGGTGGACTCTCAGAAATGTAATGGTCAGCCTGTAAAACAAAGTGACCATCCCCATTATTCAACCAACCTGTTTTTGTTCCCTATAAAATATGAGCGAGTTGTGTAATGCTCTGTCCTCACCACTAAAATGTAAGAGGGAAGAGCCTTAGATATTTTTTGTTTAGCCTTTACATGAAAACTTATTTGGTTTTTTCATCTCGAAAAATCCTCTTATACATGAAAGAAACATTAAGCACAATAAGTAATCAGGTTCTGTACCTCAATTTTTAAAGAATAACCATTTTTTGACTGAGTAATATATTCGTCAGCTACTTAACCATCCAATGCAATTATGTATTTTCTTTGTTTCAAAGATGGAAATTGCTTCCATTTTCACAATTGAAATGTTTGACCAAATACGTTCAGTTTTCAAATGGATTAATTGATAATAGTGAGTCAACAAGCGGACAACTATGGTAATAGTGAAAATGAATGGATTAGTGACAAAATATGTCGTATTTGTCGAAATTGCGAAAATTCTAAAAATAAACACTCTTCATAATTAGAATATAAATAATTAATATTAAGACTTTTATTAAATAGGAAAATAATTAATTCAATTCTTATTATTTTGAAATGATACACTATATTTTAACTCATTAAGTAATTGCAGAGTTATATAAATAACGCACTTCATAATTAGAATATAAATAATTATCATTAAGACTCTTGTTAAATGGAAAAATGATTAATTCATTTCTGAGTAGATATTTGATCATGAAAATCAAAAACATATTTACTTTATTTGAAATTTTTGAAGTTGGAATTGGAGTTATGTTTGATCATATTATTTAGATTTCATTTTTAACATAAATATAATTAAAAAAAAAAAAAAAAAAAAAACTGAACATGTAATATGATTTTAATGAGGTTATTTTATGAAAATAAAAAGCTTAGAATTTTTTTTTTAAATCATTAAAAAGGGAAAACACCTCTCTCCCAAAATCCTAAATAGTAAATAATAAAACTTCAAGTTGTATTTTAAAAAAAAAAAAAAAAACAAGAAAAAACTGAACATGTAATATAATTTTAATGAGGTTATTTTATGAAAATAAAAAGTTTAGAATTTTTTTTTTTAAAATAATTAAAAAGCGAAAACACCTCTCTCCCAAAATCCTAAATAGTAAATAATAAAACTTCAAGTTGTTAATTGAGTTAGGAGTACCTATTCAATTGTCTGTCACTGTTATGAGTGATAGCAAAGACAATAGCTTTGTTGTCTTAGGTAATCTCTTGTTTCTTTGAATAAATAAGTTTGAATTCATGTCTTTTCTTAATAAATAAGCTTAAGGTCTAAAATTCATTAGCCAATTAGAGATAAACAAAATTATCATGAAAGTATACAAAGTATTTAAAGTTATTCATAAAAAAATATTATAAAAAACTTCATTTAAAAGTATACAAAATTTGAAGTTAATAATAAAATCATGTGTCATATATATAAATTAGTATAAAATTTGTGTATATAATTATTGGGTTAGTTCAATTTAATTTTTATTCGATTCATCTTTAATAAAACTTAACAAAATCAAATAGAATTGACATTTCAAAACTTAAATTCGAAACAAATAAAAATCGATTTGATTAGGTGTTTGATGTGAATCCGTTTTTAATCAAACTATGAACATCGCACCCCCACCTAACAGTATGCATGGCACATGCTGTGATGTCCTATTTCATTTATTGTTTTTACTTATGCAGCTTCAAGGAAACTGCTTATAATAGTGACAAATCTGATCGTGTCAGGATTTTCACTAATTAAGGAGGTTCAAAATATAAAGAAGTAAACACATAATTAGTCGAAATAATTTTAATGTCTTCTATATATGCATAAAAAATTATTTCAACCATATATAATAAGTATTATCTCCATTGAGGGTGTTCAGATGAATCCTTGACTCCAAGCTAGCTCCACGCCTGATTGTAAGTATTAACATTTTGATAAGATATTGTTTTTTACCTAAACACGAAGTGTCGTCTTATGAACTCTAATAAACAAAGACAAAAATGAAGACTATTTTAATTTGTGCAAGCTGGTACCACGAAGGGGTGGCTTAGTTAAAAATAATTTGTTGAAAGACTTGGTTCAACAAACAGATAAGTACTTCCTTTGATTTAATTTGTTTGAGCATGAAGTTTAAGATGATTAAAAAAAAAAAAATTTAAATCTTATAATCTTAAATTAAATATTTGTCAAAAGTATCAAATTAAATCTTATGATCTAAGTTGAAATTAAAATATTACTAAAATAAGGAAAGAATCATTCTTTTCTAGATAAGCTAAGGTCAATAAAGTTAAAACAGAGGAGCATATATACGTAAGCACAATGACATCTTGATGATAAGTATATATGGTCCCTTGGGGACAAAGAAAATGTTCAAATATATATGATTGGATCTTATTCTTGAATATTCAACCTTCCTAGTTCTCAAGGGACCAATACATATGTTAATGAAATATAAGTCTCCTGATCAGGACAAAAATAATATTCAACATTGGACGTAGAAACCTTGTTCCAACATGGAATTTACAAAGCAGTTTCTTTCAAAAAGTATATGTGGTCATGGAGCAAACCCAAGTTAGATAAAAGAAAACGAAATACTATTCTCATCGTCATGTGAATGTACTTTCTTTTTTAGTCTGTCAAAAAAAAAATATCATCTTGATCACACAAATATATATCTGAGACTTGTTTTAGATCACAAGTACGTAGGAAGGAGAAATGAGGGAGGAAATTCCAAGATGGGGAATATCGAACCGTCACCAACCAGGTGAAAGTTTAAATAATCAACCGATTGATCTATTAAGATTATGTTTTTCTTTCTTTCCGTAAAGGCCTTGTGCACACACTCTGCCAGTTTCTCTCTCTCTATATAAGGCCATCATTTAGTGAACAAACATTCACATACACTTCAATATTTTTCAAGATGATGCAAGATGTTTGGACTCAGTTGGGTCCAACCATTGCAGCAATCATGTTCTCCTATACCATGTACCAGAACTATTTTCCTCACGAACTTCGTGGTCATATTAGGAGGTATACCGATAAAATTGTGAGCTATTTCTACCCTTATATGCACATTATTTTTCACGAGCATGAAACTGATGGATGGTTCGAGAGGAGTAAACCTTACGTAGCAATTGAGAGGTACCTGAGCAAGAACTCATGCACACAAGCTAAGCGCCTCAAAGCCAACTCGGTGAAAAATGGGGAATCTCTTGTCCTAACCATGGATGATCATGAGGAGATAACTGATGAATATAAAGGCGAGAAGGTCTGGTGGACTTCGAGCCAAAAAGCAGCCAGCAGACAGACAATTTCTTTGTATAGGGAGGATGAGAAGAGGTACTTCAAGCTCAAGCTTCACAGAAAAAATCGCGACCTTATCACAAATTCATACTTGAAGTATGTGTTGGATGAAGGGAAGGCGATATCTGTGAGAGAACGACAGAGAAAGCTGTACACAAACAATAAGGGAGAGGCAGGTGGTTGGTATAGATATGGGGGGGGGAGGATGTGGAGCGGAGTAGTGTTTGAGCATCCATCTACATTTGATACTCTGGCTATGGATCCAAACAAGAAGAAAGAGATTATGGATGACCTTGAAACATTTAGCAAGTCAAAAGACTATTATGCAAAGATTGGCAAGGCATGGAAGCGCGGTTATCTTCTTTATGGTCCTCCAGGAACGGGTAAATCAAGCATGATTGCTGCTATGGCTAATTTCTTGCAATATGATGTCTATGATCTTGAACTAACATCGGTTAAGGACAATACCGAGCTAAGAAAATTGCTGATAGACACTACTAGTAAATCTATCATTGTGATTGAAGACATAGATTGTTCCCTTGAACTTACTGGTCAACGGGAGAAGAATAAGACGAAAGACAAGGAAGATAAAGAAAAAAGCGAGGAAGATGCCGTCAAGGAGAAGTTGAAAAAAGAACTAGAGGGTAAAGAAAAGAAAAGTGAGGTAACTTTATCTGGTCTTTTGAACTTCATTGATGGTCTATGGTCCGCTATTGGTGGTGAAAGGCTTATTGTCTTCACCACCAACTATGTGGAAAAGCTTGATCCTGCTCTAATTCGGAGGGGGAGGATGGATAAACATATTGTACTATCCTACTGTTGCTTTGAGTCCTTCAAGGTGCTTGCACATAATTATCTCAACATTATTGAGTCACATGTTTACTTTCCTGAGATTCGTCGCTTATTGGAGGAAACTAATATGACTCCTGCGGATATTGCTGAGAATTTGATGCCCAAGTCTTCAAAGGAAAATGCAGATATTTGCTTGGAGAGATTGATTAAAGCTCTTGAAACCGCAAAGGAGGAAGCAAAATTGAAGGCTGAGGAAGAGGACAGAGCAAAGGAGGAAGCAAAATTGAAGGCCGAGGAAGAGGAGAGAACAAAGGTGGCTGAAAAGGAGAAGGAAGAGAAAGATCCGGAGAAAAAGAAAGAATTAAAAGATACTGAAGAAGCCAAGAATGCTGATGGTGTAAACAACAAAGAAAATGGTGCTAAGGAAAATGGTGATGTGAGCAAAGATTGATTAGTTCACATATATGAAACTGTTAGAGGTGTTTTAGCTCTATGTTTTCTACTTTATTAGTTGTAATAAGTTTATTTTATGTTTATTAAGCTAGTTTAAGCATTCTAGTTATGCAAATGGTTTTCATAATAAGAATAATGTATATGTTACATGTATAACCATCAGTAGCATATGAGATTGATTGCATTTCTAATATGGTTCACATGTAGCAGACTCATAATAAAATATGATTCTTGAAGTGGTTTGACGATTAACAAATGAAATGTGATTTGTGTGAGTTTCTATTTTTGAAAAGTTCAAATGTGTTCAGCTAAAATATAGGAGGGATGATGGAGTGTATGAGTCCACCAAACACAACAGGACCTGGTCCTTAAACTACAAATGCAGTAAACAATAACTGAAGAAGAGATAGTGTAATAAAGTAAAGAACACAAAAGTTTACATGGAAACATTCTTGCTCAAGGGAAGTAAAAACTACGACCTGAAGTAAAACTTTAACACAGTATTTTTACGTGGAAAACATTCGGCTCAAGAAAGGTGTAAAAAATCACGACTTGTACCTCTACAGGATTTAACCCCAACTTCACTATAACTCTTGAGCCTCAACAATCAACAAATTATAAGACTTATTGTGAACTAGGAATTAAAACTTCTAACTCTTACTTCTACAAAACACTAATCTTCCCAAGATAAGTGTTCACAAGTCTTCGAGTTCCTCAACTTGAAGATGTTAATCCTAACTCAGTTTATACTTCACTGAGACTAGAGATTACAATTCAATATGACTCAATGACCAACCTATTACACAAAGTCTATGACTCTAAATAAAGGACCAGGTTGCTCCACTATCTTCTTCAAGTTGTAGAATTGATTTGTTGATTGTTGACTATCCTTTTTAGTGCGTGAGTGAATCACTTGATTGTCGTTTGTTATATTTAAGCCAACTCCTGATGGACTCCTTTAGTTGATGTACTCTTCTATCTTCAATAGGACTCCCAATTAGTTTCACTCACTTTTTGCTGCCATCTCTCTCTCTTCTTGCTTGAATAAGACTCTTCTCTTTTATCTCATAGTCTTTGCAGGACTTCTTGATCAACTCAACTTCTAGATGTTGCACTTATCCTCTCCTTTGCATCTACTTTAGCTAATGTGATAAGTTTTGAAAGTATGTTACTTATCCACTCCTATTTTTACGCAATGTCGTCTTACCAATAGTCTTGCCTGTGACTTGTTCACATATGTGGAATAACTTGCACAACATGTTTCATTCATATGTCCATCATCAAGACTTCATATTCCCTAACACTAACTCTTGTAATAACTTTATCACAAAACAAGTGTGATAACTCTAACACACTTACGACTGACTACATCTAGTCATACATCCTAGGCAACTATACCCAGGATACAACACTTGAAAGAGACGAACAAATACTTGACCAACTTACAAACGACTCAAACAACCAACTCTAGTTGCTTCGACTCAAACTAAGACACGAACAAGCTGCACATTTAGTATTCCTTATAATCAGGAGTAGATTTACAATATAAGACCATATAACCAATAACGCAACACACACAAGACTTAGGATGAGTAAGCTATCAGGTCCCTTGAATGAGTTGTGTTCATGAGCGACTTTTGCTTCTTTAAAGTTCAATCTTGATAGATACAAGAACTAGGTTTTTTTGTGAGTAAATGATACTTATATATGAGACAACAAAATCTATGCGTCTTACTATTGGTTGAGGTTTAGCTCCTCTATAGCCGCGCCACCAACTTTCTACAGAAAATTACAACTTCCAGTTGTAGTCAAGCATGTCATTGTCAAGGAACTTTAACCCAAACCAGGTCCCATAGACTTATAATTGGGTTTCTATCTGGTCCCTTATGGAATAGTTTGCAGATCGTCAAAACCTCAACAGTGTAATATTTTCCGTCTTTTTTATGATGACAAACTATTTTCCCTATCATTAAGGACCACTTACACATGTAACAATTTCCCCATGTTATGAAGCCCATTTTAGTTCCCCCTATATATGGCACCAGGTCCCTCTACAACCAAGAATATTAACTTCCCCCTTTTGGAATCATTAAAAAAGATAAGTGGTAAACCAAGATAATGAAGATACAAACAAGTTAATGCATGACCATTCAGGCTACAGTGACATGAATGATATAGATAAACATAAGGCATGTAGTAGACAAAAATAAGAGAAGACACTTCATTAAAGATAAGATAGTACCAGTTACATTGTAAAGAATAAAAAATAACCAAAATGTGCCACAAAAGACAGAGACAAAGGGGATCGATGATAAAAGAATAGGACATTAATAGGGCTTAGAAGGAACTAATCCTAAGTAGAGAGAGGTTTAGGGGATAGGGACTTAAGAAGTAGATCCATTCGAGCACTCTCTGTAGAATGAGCAATTAAAAACTATTTGGTGAGATCTTTGACCTCAGCTTGGAGACCTAAAACCTCATCAGTAAGTGCAGTGACTTAGCCCTTCAACTCAACATTTTCAGCTCTTAGTCCAGTAGAGGCACCAGGTCTCTCAAATATTATTTGCTGCATGATCTCAGCATCACGTGTGGCCACTACCATTCTCATCTCCTTCAAGTCACCACTCAGGCACTCCTGAACATCTAACAACTCCGACACTTGGGACTTGGCCCCAACTTTCCCTTCCACATAGTCATTCTTAATCAACGTGGTCATAGTGAACATTTGTTTGGCAGTCCCTTGAAATCCTCCCACACATTCGATTTTAAAATGCTTAAAGACCTTAGTGAAGAATTATCCATAAGTAAGTCTATGTTTTCCATTCTTAATATGCAATACCTTGTGCAAATGCTCAAGAATCAGAGCAGGTAGGTTGATCATCTCAAATTTACTAAGAGTTTCCAACAGAAATAGGTCTGCTACAGAGGTGACTATACGTTTCTCTGATCGGGGAAGCAACACTTTGTTAGCAACTGGAATTCTCCTCTTAGAAACTTTTTTCTAACTTTGGTCCTGGATTCTCCACTAACCTTAGAAGTAAACATAAAATAAGGGAGGAGAGCTTATTGAGAACTGACCTGATCCCATCTACAGAAACACCAAGGATCAATCCAAGTACTTTTTTATCCAAAATATCTCAACTCCATGTACAATTACAGTGAGATTTAATGTATCATCAACACATTCTAATATGAAGAAGAGGTCCTTGACTTCTTCTTTATAGACCATCAATGAACGAGTCTCAAAGAGATGCAACTATTCTTGGTGTTCAACATATTTAATAAGCTCAATCATCCTAGGTTCATCATGAATCGTTATGTTAAAGACCCTCTCAGTCCGTACTTTTTGGGATTTGATGATCAAGTTCCTCTCCTCTATAGTGAGACTAAGAGCAGTCTCTTGAATCTTTCTTATTTTTGAGAAGGAACTAGGTTCCTCAACTATTCGACCAGTCCTCTCAGGTTCTTGTGTTACACCTTTAGTACTAGGTCCCTCAGAAACCTCGACCCTTTTTATTTTAACTAAAGTTTGCTTTTTGTTACTGGCACTCTTTGTCTTGGGCACTACAGGTTTCTTAGACTTCAAAAATCCTACTCCCTTACCCTTCCTAAGAGCAGCAACCACAATATCATCATCAGTTTTAGTTTCCTCAATTCTATCTCCCTTCCCTATATCAACTACATTCTCAGGAGGCAAAAAAGGTTTCTCACTTACAACTTTTCTCTTTGCATTTTTCTTCCTAGTAGTGGCCCACTTACTTGCCTTTAATGCATCACTCATTACCTTTTCCTCAGCATCTCGAGTGTTGTAATATCTTAGAACAGGTTTTTCAAAAACTTAATCTTTTTTGGAATAACCTCTTCCCCCTACTCTATTCCAAGAGAGGTTGGCAAAGTCATCTTTTTCCTCATTATCCTAAATAGAAGAATGAACAACTTCCTTAGCCACCCTTATAGATAGTGGGGTACAAACTTATTTGGGACTAGGGGATTTAAAAGGAGAATCAATAGAGAGAGAAAAATAATGGAGAACCTAATGCTAGCTTTGTCAAACTATCGGCTAACCAATCTGCACCATCCTCAACACTACTTGAGGGATTTCCATTCCCTCAGGAAAATCCACTTCAAATAAACTTTCTTATTCCTCAGAATGTTCAACAATTGCAAGGAGAATTGGTCCCTTGGACATTTCAGGTGTGACGCTTGACTCAAGAGGAGGACTAAATAAGGCACTCTTAGGAAGGATAATGGAGAGTGATATGGACATAGATTTTGGATAGAGAAAGATTAATTCATCAATTTTTTGGTCCACACTCAATGAAAATATTTGGGCATCTGTTACTGGAGTTTATTCACTGATGAGTCCTTCGGTGACCAAAGTTATTGAAGGATTTTCTTCTAAAAAAGGGTTTTCAAAGACTGGTAAGGGATTTTTGGAGATTGTTTGACAAGAGAGACATTATCCTTTAAGGGTGTTTGAATTGGAGAGGAAGGTAAAGATATTTGGTGGTAAATAAGGGTTTTGAACTAAAAATACAAAAGAGCAAGATGGACAAGAGGATTTATAATTATTGAAATGGAATTTCACAAAAGTGGTTCATAAATTGATGGATTAGTGAAGATGAAGTAGATAGAGAAGGGTATTTAATGAAGTTTGAAGAGGTGACTTTTGGACTTAAAGTAAAATGACATGCTTGGTCCCTATTGGACACATCATTTCACTTGAGATAATGATATGACAATGATCTAAAGAGAGAAGATAAGAGAGATAAGGAGACATGGAAGGCCATATGACACTTAAGTAGTTATTTTAACATTTTAAACACACAATGTATATAGGTACTAACCTTGTAGCATGGACCAGGTACCTACTTATAAAGTTTCTCATCTTCTTAATTCTGACACGCTGTTTTTTTGGTCTGACTAATTCACCATAGGTATATACCTGTAGAAGGTATGAGATTGAATTAGACTTGTCCACAAACTCACACTGGAATACCTGCCTTCTAATTCTAGCCAAGGTAGTGAGAAAAAATGCAAGTGATTGTACATAAACTCAATTTATTTTCATTAGACCAAGTTTGAGTCTATTCTTCTCAAACTGATCTCTTTGCAATGACTTGGAGATGATATTAACCACTTATTCCTCAGTTTTCCAAACTTTATACAAATTGTTCCTTTTTCTACATTATCTCTTAGGAAGTGATGTCTCACATTAACGTGCTTGGTTTTCTTGTGTTGAACTAGATTTTTGCCATGTTAAGAGCAGTAGTGTTATTACAGAGCAAGGTAATTGAGTTCATAACAATCCCAGAATCTTTAATCTGTTGATTGATCCATAGAAGTTGAGCATAATATAAGGCAACAATAATATATTTAGCTTCAACTATGGATAGAGCCATAAAATTTTGGTTTTTGCTTTCCCAAGAATTTAAACTAGATCCCCGTAAATGAATTATTCCTGGTGTGCTTTTCCAGTCCACCAAGTACCTTGTATAATCTGCATCAGCATAGCTGGTTTGGTCAAAAGAGCCACCTGAAAGGTAATGCAGAACTAGGTACCCTGTACCCTTCGGATACCTCAGAATTCTCTTAGCTTTCTTTAGGTGAGACTCCTTTGGACATGCTTGGAATCTTGTGCATATTCCAATACTAAACACAATATCAGGTTTGCTAGCTATTAGGTATAGAAGGGCTTTAATGATTCCTCTATACATTGTTTCATTCAACTTAGGTCCTGATTGATTAATGTCCAGCTTAAAGTTAGTTCCTATAGCAGTTCTAATAGGCTTGACATCATTTATGTGGAATTTGCTTAGTAGTTCCTTGATGTATTTTTCTTGGATGATCATAGTTCCTGCATGAGTCTGTTTTATCTATAGTCCCAAGAAGAAATTGAGCTTTCCTATCCTACTTATATTAAATTCACTTCCCATAAGCTTGACAAAATCTTTGCACAGAGTATCTGAAGTAGCTCAAAAATAATGTCATCCACTTAAACTTGAACTATCAACAGGTTTGTTTTTCTTGACTTCAAGAAAAGGGTGTTATCAATTTTCCCTCTCTTGAACCCATTCTCAAGAAGAAACTTAGAGAGTCTTTTGTACCAAGCTTTGGGATCTTGCTTTAAACTATATAGAGATTTTTCAAGTTACATAACATGATTAGTGTGATCAATATCTTCAAACCCAGGGGGTTGTTTCATACATACCTCTTCTTTTAAGTACCTATTCAAGAAGGCACTCTTGACATTCATTTGAATGGATTAAACTCTATGCAAGCAGCAAAGGTAATAAGGATTCTGATTGCTTCCATTCTTGTAATAGGGTCAAGGTTTTATCATAATCTATACCTTTCTCTTAATTGTATCTTTGAACTACTAATATGGCCTTATTTTTTAGAATGGTTCCATGGTCATCCTTCTTATTCCTGTAGACCCACCTGATCCTTATGACAGATATATCTGTAGGTCCAGAAACTAAGTACCATACTTTACTTATGTGAAAATTATTTAGTTCTTCTTGATAATAATCACCCAATCAGTATCCTTTAATACTTCTTTGGCATTCTTAGGTTCAATGGTGGAAATAAAATTTGATAAGGTAGCTTGATTTCTTACCTTAGATCTGTTTTGTATCCCAGAGTCCAAAGGTTATGTGAGATTATCTAGAGGATGAGATAACTTGTGCATCCAATTAGATTATCTAATGCTTGACTCTGACTAATTAGGGCTAGGTTTCTCACTTGCCTGATTATTAGGATGCTGAGAGAGCGAGCCTGTATTGTCATGATTAGTATCTGAAAGATCTGGCCCCTCATTAGATTTGGCATCTTTATCTCCACGACTTTCACTATTTTGATTGTCATCATTCTTTTTATTTCTTTGTTCTTTGTTTCCTTCAACATTAAGGAGTTTTTTTGAAACTGTAGAAGCTCCTCCAGTTTAGCATCATCCTTGTACCCTAGATCCTTCATGCTTCCTAATTTATCAAAAATTAAATTAATACTTTCTTCTACACACAGGGTCTTTTGGTGGAAGATCTTACATGCTTTGTTGGTTGATAAATACACAAAAAAACTCTCTCACAACTTTTGCGATCAAACTTTCCAAGATCATCTTTGTTATTGTTTAAGATAAAGAAATTTCATCCAAAAGCCCTTAGGTACACAAGCTTGGGTTTTTTTGTTTTTTATTAGTTCATAGGGAGTCTTGTTCAGCATAGATCTTATTAGGTATTTATTAGTTACATAGCAAGTAGTGTTGACTACTTCAGCCCAGAAATTTTAGGAAGGTTAGAGTCTATCAGCATTATTCTGGAAATATCAACAAGTGTCCTACTTTTTCTTTCCACAACTCCATTTCTATGTGAGGGTCCTAGGTGTTGAGAAGTTGTAACTGATTCCATGCTCTCCACAAAACTGATCCATCTTATATTTTCTAACTTAGTCCCATGATCTTATGTTATCTCTACAACCTTGGAGTTATACTTCACTTGAATTTTCTTGACAAGAGAGATAAATGATTCAAAAGTTTCATCATTGAACCTCAGGAATATAGTCTAGGTGAATCTTGAAATGTCATCCACAATTACAAAAATATACCTATTTCCTCCTCTGATTTAAACCTTAATAGGTCCACACAAATTCATGTGCAACAATTCTAGAGGCCAGAAAGTGCTGATATGCTTCTTCCATTTGAATGAGGACCTTGTCTATTTTTCTCTCACACAGACATCATAAACCTTATCATCTGCAAATTTAACTTTGGGAATTCTATAGACTAGATCCCAAGCAACCAGTTTGTTTAGCATTGATGAGCTCACCTATTCTAGTATTTGATGAAACTATTCAATGCTATCATTTTGCGCACTAATACATATGCTCATTACCTAAAACTGAGCTAAGATCTACTAGATACATGTTCTTGCACCTTTTGATATCAGAACTACTTCACCTGAATTGAGACTAGTTACAGTGCATCCATTTTACATAAACTTGTCTTTATTTTCTTTGTCATAGACCCATGACACACTTAGGAGGCTGTACTTTAATCCATTGATAAAGTACACATTTTAATTACATGATTTGGTGATTTTCCAATCTTCCGACACCTTATATTTCCCCTTTTCCATTCCAAAGGAGACACTTCCACCATGAAATGCCTTGAGTAATAGGAAGTCTTCTGTTCTTCCTGTAATATGCTTGGAGCATTTACTACCCATGAACTAAAACTAACAGCTTCCTATTCCTCTCACCTACATTAGCAATCACTTGTTAGACTTAGGAACCCATTTGAGTCTAAGTTCTTAATATGAAGATTAAAAGAGTGATCAAGGACCTTTTGGTTCAGTTGGGTAGTCTTGAATGAAAGTTTTCTACACAAGTACCTTGTCCCAGTACCTTGGACCATAATTCCTATCAGACTTGTTCTTCTCATGATTATACACCTTTAGCTCAACCTTCTTTCTAGACTCACTGTCCCTCTTCAAATGCCTATTTCTACCACAATTGTCAGAAACAGAGACATACTTGCTATGAGGGTTATAAGAAAGGTTGATATTTACTCTTCCTAGGCTTTGTATTCCATTTTATCTTTGATTTTTCAGACTGGACAATAGTTTGGAGAAGGAAGTCCATTTAAGTGATTTAAGGAGGTCTTCTTTGACTTAGATCAGGTCCCTTTCTAGCTGGGAATTTCCACTTAAGAAGGCTGCAAGAATTTTTTCAGACTTTTTTGAACTCTCCTCAAGTTTTAACTGTAAACTACTGGCTTCCCCTCTACCCTTAGATTGATCTATAGAGAAACTCAACATCTCTTCCTTAAGATCATTATTTTTTTTAACAATATAATTAATTATTCTCCCAACCCCAACACTTTGACAACAAAAGACATTATTTCATTTTTAGACACTTCAAGGGTTTCATTCCATAGACCCTTCTCATTAGTAAGGTCAACAAAGAAATCTATCAAGGCACTTGCTAGACCCTTGACTCTCTTTAGAGAGTAATTATTAAGATTTAGTTTGATATCAAGAAGAGATACCTCTTCATCATCGGACATGGCCATGAAATCAAAGAGTGATTAAAAGTTACCATCTAAATCTTAAATCACCATCATTGTAAAGTCTTCAGGGAGTTGAGAATCATCAAAATCATAAGATGAGTCTACCCAGGATGCTAAGGCTTTCTTACCAACATAGTTTGTAGTTGCTCTTCTTCTGACTTTGTCTGAACCCGGTCCTTCTACTTTTCTTAATCTAGTATAGCCCTTCCATAGTACTTGTGTTCTACCTTGTGCATTGGGCAATCCCTGATAAAGTGGCCAGCTTTTCCATACTTATGACACAAGCCATTTCCTGTAGCTAATCTTTTAGAGTTCCTTCTTTCAAATTCTACATTTCTCCGTATAATCTTGAGAAATCTCTTAGTTATGTAAGCTACAGCCTCATATCTTCACATTCTTCACCTTTGGATGTTTTGAGTGCCAAAGTCATCTCTTTATTGGGTTCTTTCTAGTTCTACTCCTACTACTTCTTCATTTCATAGGTTTTTAGATTTCCTACTTTACTCTCTTAAGAATACTAAGCACTGTTCTCACTTGCTTGGTAGGCTTGATGTCCTCACCTAGACTATGTATCTTATTAGTATTGGATGTAAACCTTGTATGCATATCTTGAATAGTTTGTCCCTCCTTCATGGTAAAGGTTTCATACTGAGTGGTAAGCATGTCAACCTTCGACTTCTTTACTTTACTAGTGCCCTCATGAGTAGTTTTCAAAAATCCCATATCTCCTTAGCAGATTTGCAAGAAAATATCTTGTTGTACTCATCAAGTCTTATGCCACAAATTAGTAACTTATTTGCCTTGTAGTTCTTTTCAATCTTCTTATGATCATCTTCATCATATTCTCTTTAAATTTTGGGAATTAGTCTTGTGACCTCCCCTTCTTTCACTTATCTCATAGGAATATATGGACCATCCAGGATAACAACCATCAGTGCATTGCCATCCACCATTACATAATCATACATTCTTATTTTCCACCAACTATAATATTAGCCATTAAATCTTGGGGGTCCGGTGGTGGACTGACCCTTTTCTAGATTCGGTGGATCAGCTATTTTTGAGTTGGATCTTCTCTAGGTGTAACCTTTTAGAGAGATCTAGATTTGATACCAATTAATAGGGTGTGTGAGTCCACCGAGCACAACAAAACCTAGTGCTAAACTATAAATACAATAAACAATAACTAAAGAAAAGATAGTGCAATAAAGTAAAGAACATAGAAGTGTATGTGGAAACTTCTTTGCTCAAGGAAAGTAAAAACCACGACCTACTATCAGGATTTCCAAACTTTACTCTTCTTTAAACCACTAAGTAATTACACAAGAACAACAACAAACCCATTGTATTCCCACATAATGGGGTCTGGGAAGGGTAAGATATACCCAGTCTATACCACTACCTCTGAAGAAGTAGAAAGGTTGTTTTCGATAGACCCCCAGTTTAAGACAAGGAATAATAATCAAATCCATAATAAAGCATGGAACAAGAAGACATAACATAAATACGACACCCACAAGTAGTAGTAACCAAAGAAAAGTAAACAAAATCATAATAGAGCATGAAATAAGGTGTCTTAGCAAGAATAATATACCCACCAAGTAATACCCTACACTAGCGACCCAAACTGACACTAGCCTTCTATCCTAATTTGCATCCTTCAGATCTTCCTATCTAGGGTCATGTCCTCAGTAAGCTATAACTGCTCTATTTCCCACCTAATCACCTCTTTCCAGTACTTCTTCGGCCTAACCCTTCCCTACCTAAAACCATCCAAAGCTATCCTCTCATACCTACAAACTGGGGTATCCGTGCCCCTCCTCATTACATATTCGAACCATCTCAGTCAGACTTTACGCATCTTGTCCTCCACCGAAGTCACTCCAACCTTCTCTTCGATAGTCTTATTCCAAACTCTATCACCCCTAGCTATCCCACACATCCAACGTAACATCTGCATTTACGCCACCTTTATTTTTTGAATATGGGAGTTCTTGACTGGCCAACACTCTACTTCATATAACATGGCCGGACGGACTGCCACCCTGTAGAATTTGCCTTTAAGCTTAGGTGGCACCTTCTTGTCACACAAAACCCTCAATGTGAGCTTTCACTTTATCTATCCCGCCCCAATACAGTGTGAGACATCCTTTTCAATCTCACCATTCCCCTAAATCATGGACCCGAGATACTTGAAACTATCTCTCCTACAAACTCCTATAACCACTAACTCTTGTAATAACTCTATTACAAGACAAGTATGATAACTCTAACACACTTACAACTGACTAAATATAGCCACAGATCCTAGGCAACTTGTAATACCCTGTACTTTTTCCTAACTAATTTTATCTCAAGAATGTCTAGTATTATCTTATAAATAGAATGATGGTTATTCCATGAGAAATTTTCAAGATTTTCACTTTTTCATGTGGTAAATTCAATAACCTTTCCATCGATATAAGATTCACCCAAATCTGATTACTGGGTCAGAAGTTACAACTATTTAAGGTTCATATCGTAAAACAGCACCATATTAGTCAATGGCGCGCTGCACCACAAGAGGAAATGGAATTTGGTAAATTCCAATGGGGGTTCGCGATTATGGCGCGTTTCTCCAGGGCCTAAATTTACAATTGTCCATTTTCCAGTGTCTCAGCGCGATTTCCCTCGCATCGCGCCAAAGTTCTAGGTCACAAAGAAAGTGGCAACGTGATGGCCCCACATCGCGCCATCCCTCAATTTCCCAATTGTCAAAATCTAATGACAGGACGATAGTACCGCATTGCTCCAAGGGTCCAATTCAAGAAATTTTCACTGAAATTAAATGACGCATCCAGGGTTAAAAGGGTCAACTTCCCACCCCTATTTAAGCCCTTTAACACGTGATTCAGCTACTTTTTACCCCAAATATACTAGTTTCTCTCAAGTTTCTCTTAAGAAGAAGCTAGGGTTTTCATAGAATATCTAATTTCAAGAAATTCTCACTGTCAATCTTCACGAAATCACAAACTAAGGTATGCATAGTGTTCATTCATGGACTCCTTTCGTCCATGAAGCCTAAGAATCCCTTTTCTAAATTCAAGTTTATGGATTTTCTTATGAATTTCATGATTGGGATGCTCTTGTTCATATGGATAATGAGAAAGTAAATTCTACTCCATGTTGGGTAATAAATTCGATGTGGGTTAAATTAGTATTGATATAGATTCATGCAAACCTATGACTAAACCCTTAATGATGAAATTAGAATTAAACCATGATGTTTAATTATTGTACAATGATGTTTACATGTACCATGCCTATAATATGCTTGATTAAATGCCTAGATGAAGGAAAAGTGCCTAACTTGCATGATACCATGAAATCCCTATGTATGTACAAGTTATGCCTATCACATGTTTTGATGAAATGCTTCTATAAATGTATTATGGATTATGATGTTGGTTATATGTTCAAGTAAGTTATGCTTGGTAAGTTTCCTTCTATCGAGTCCTGGGGGTACTCATACCCGAAACATTAGCTGTGTGCCTAGAGTCATGTTATGTTTTCACGATACTCTCAGTCAAGCTATGATCCTTAGACTTCAAACAGTCTTATGATTCAAAAAATCTCCATGATCTCATGAACTTAGTCAGTTGTTAGATATCAGTAGTATTCCATCAGTCAACGAAATTCAGTAACTCAGCTCATGTTCAGTTTAGTAAATCATGTTTAGAGTCTATTCAGATGGGAGTAGGAATTAGCACCGAGTGAACCCAAGGATGAGAACACACACTATTAGATGAGGGTGTGATTCTTAGAAGTCATCCTTGCATTCCAGAACTATGTAGCCAGCATAGGTTAAGACATCAACACTATCAGATAAGGGTTGATAGGGTGGATAAGCACTGTCAGATAAGGGCCCCACTATTCTCATATAGGGGACACTATCAAATGAGGGTTGCCCACAGCTTATCCTTACCGGTGGCGTGGTATTAACACCCTTCCAATTGGGGTTGCAGATTAGACCTCAACTCAGCCATAATGGCGTATCAGGGGCATGTCGGTTAGATAAGTACTTCCCACATTTTCATGTTATACAATCAGGACTGTCAGATATAGTCAATCAGTCTCAGTAATAGAACTCAGATAGTTCTTTTGATTTTAGGACTTTTAGATACAGTCAACTCAGATACAGTATAGAACTCAGATAGTTCCATCAGATGTAGGACTGTCAGATACAGTCACTCATGTTATCAGTTATATTCAAATTTAGTAATCATTTTATCACAGTATTAGGTCAGTTGTTATGTCTCATGCATGTATTCTCACGCTCATGATAGTTAGTCAGTTCTTATTACTGTTCATGCATATGAACCCCATGTATTCAACCTACCTCACATGCATACCAGTACATTTAAAGTACTGACGCATTTGCGCTATGGTATTTTATACCATAGGACACAAGCTTTAGAGCAACAATAGATTTTAAATATACCATAGGATATGCTAAAAGTAGTAAAGCATGTCGGTTTTTGGTTCATAAATCTGAACATCCGGATATTAAGGAAAATATGGTAATTGAATCTGATAATGCTGAATTCTTTGAAAATTTTATACGTATAAAACTAGACATGAACATTTTAGTGGAGGGTCAAAACGACCTCAAGATGAACCAAATGAGAATGTACATAATGATGAGAATCCAAGACGTAGTACATGTCAAAGAACGTCAACTTCATTTGGATCATATTTTGTAACATTTCTCTTTAAAAATGAGCCTCAAACTTTTAAAAAAGTGATATCGTCGTCAGACTCATCTTTTGAAAAGAGGCAGTCAGTAGTGAGATTGATTCAATATTAAGCAACCATACGTGGGAGCTAGTTGATCTTCCTCCAGAAAATAAACATTTAGGTTCTAAATGGAGCTTCAAAAGAAAAATGAAAGCGGATGGTACTATTGAAAAATACAAGGCAAGACTTGTAGTAAAAGGCTTCAAACAGAAAGAAGGCCTTGATTACTTTGATACACGCTCACCAGTAACAAGGATAACGTCGATTTGAATATTAATTGCCTTGGCGGCTGTATATAGTCTCGAAATTCATTAAATGGATATGAAAACTGCATTCCTAAATGGAGAATTAGAGGAAGAAATTTACATAGAACAACCTAAGGATTTTGTGGTTCCAGGAAAAGAGAATAAGGTATGTAAACTTATTAAGTCGTTGTATGGAATAAAGCAAGAACCTAAACAATGACATGCGAAGTTTGACCAAACCATGTTGGCAAATGGGTTCAAGATAAATGAATGTGATAAATGTCTTTACATTAAAGACACTCCAAATTACCAAGTCATTATTTTTTTGTATGTGGATGATATGTTGATCATCAGTAGAGACATTTTTGACATAAATGCTACAAAATGAATGCGTGAGAGAAAATTTGATTGAAAGACCTTGGAGTTGCGGATGTGATCTTAGGAAAAAAAATTCATAGAACTCCATAAGGATTGGCAATGTCAGAGTCTCATTATATCTAAAAGGTACTTGACAAATTCAAGCATATGGAATTTGGTATTGCCAAGACTCCAATGGATGTAAGCTTCGCACTTCGGAAGAATAAAGGTAAAAGTGACTCACAATTAGAGTATGCAAGAGTGTTGGGATGTTTAATGTATATAATAAATTGTACACGACTATACATAGTATGCGTTATTAGTAACTTGAGTCGGTACACGAGTAATCCCAATAAAACTCATTGGATGGCAAAGAAAAGAATCTTGGGCTATCTTAAATACACTCATGACTATGCTTTGCATCCCCGATACTTGAAGGATATAGTGATGCAAATTGGATCACCGGATCGAACAAAGTAAAATCCACAAGTGGATATGTATTTACTATCGGTGGAGGAGCGTCTCTTAGAAATCATCCAAACAGACATGTATTGCCCTCTCTACAATGGAATCTAAATTTATCGTATTGGATAAAGCCGGTGAATAAACAAAATTGCTTCAGAATTTCTTGGAATATATTCCTTATTGGCCCAAACCAGTGGCACCAGTATATATACATTGTGATAGCCAAGAGGCAATTGGTAGGACAGAGAGCATGATGTACAACGGTAAATATTGTTACATAATATGGAGACATAATACCATTAGAGAACTCCTCTCTAGTGAAATTATCACTGTTGACTATGCGAAGTCAAAGGATAATGTGTCGATCCCCTGACAAAAGATCTGTCTAGATAAGGAGTTGAGAGGACATCCTAGGGAATGGGGTTAAGGCCTAGGATAAGTCAACATGGTGGTAACTCTATCTAGAAGACTGGAGATCCCAAGAGCTAGGTTCAAAGAGATCAAACAAAGTTGTGTCTGACAGGTTCAACATTGTCAATAAACGAACTCATTCTCATAATACAGACAATATTTATTAAACAAGGATAAAAGTTAAGGTGAAAAGTCTTTTAATGATTATCTAAATTTGGTAGATTTGACCAAATAGTTTAATCTACAGGATTGAATGTTTAGAAATCACTTATGTGATGGCGAAGTGAAAGTCGCTTAAGGAGAATGTTAGTAAAGGCCTATTCTCTAAGCTCTTATGAAATCGGGACATGTTCATAGCTGAAAAAAGTAAAATTGTGAGAACCATAAACAGTAAAAGATTAGTTGTGTGACATGTGTTGTCTAGGTGTACATTAAAGCTCGACGGTTCAAAGATATCAAATCTACCGATTGACCGAGTGCATTTAATGCATGTTCACTACGGAAAGTTCAAAGGAAAACCTACTTATCCAGATGCAATCAGTCTTTGCTAAATGATCACATATTTGTTTGTAAATTCTTCAAAAGATAGCCATTTCCCATTCATGTGGGGGATTATTGGGTTCAAGGTGTATATGTGAATCAAAAATAGAGGGAAAATAGTGGAGGGAAAGAGAGACATCAAAATGGAAAGTGTACTCTTTTATGAAAAGTTTACTAATTCTCCCACATTTATGGGAGAAGGGAACTTTTAAGTGTTTATAATAAGGAACACTTACTCCACATGGTAAGTGAGGTAAAAACAAGGTGGTGCCTCGCGCCGTCGTCATCATCGCTTGCTCGGCTCGGCTTCGGCTTCGGCTTCGGATTTTTCAATCGATCTATGAGATCTATCTTTTTAGACGAATTTTATGTGAAACTTGTTTTACAAGTGAAATTTTAATCCAAAAATCTGATAGAATTATTTTTCTCTAAGTGCGAACGTATTTTGGACGTCATGCAAATGCATACGCAACGCATCTCAGAGGGATACGATCCTTAGAGGTAAAAGACACACTATTTCGCATTGTAGGGTGATTTGCACGCGCACTTTGATAACCTGCAAGCGTAGGTATAGTACAGATGCTTACTGAAATTTGGATAGTGTCACCTGTGGCTGCAGTTCAGGCGCAGGTCCAGCACAGACTGGGCGTAGGTGACGCGACTGTACTGAATAGGTGTCTTTTTGCTGAACCAATGCATCCTTTCCAAAAGGACACATTAAAGGCAATAAATTCCTGATATATTCCTCAAGTATAGATATAATTTTTTGACAACAAAAACACTCTTTATATCTTCAAAAAAACTCGTTGTGATCATTAGTTGTTGAGTGAGTTCGACGAATCTAACAATTTGAGGTACCGCTATTGTTGGATTGAAAATCATTTTATCCTGGGAGGAAGATTTCAAAACCTTGGGTACAGTGAGAGAAATTATTCCTTAAGGATACTCTATGAAGTCGGGGGCTTGGTTTTACATTTCTGTTTCATCTTATTTCTGAAAAATAACACACTTCTTGGATAGATTATTTTTAATCTTGTGTTGAAGGTGTTAAGGAACTTCATAGGTGTTCTTGTCTTGAGACTTGAACTAGTTTTGAAATCGTTGAGCTCATATACAGATTCTTGTACCCGAAAACATTTAACATAACAATTTTTTTTCTTTAACTAGTCTCTAAATAAGTGCGTTGCACAAATATCCCTTGTCGACAATTATACTATTTATGTTGGAATACAATAGCACCATTTAAACATAATATATTTAAGAAAATATAATCAAAACAAAAGAAAATTTCAGCCGATTTTGATCTTACCAATTTCAAATGACGTTCTGTTCAGTATCTACATCAATATATTCCAGTTCCTCATCTCTGCATAATTTGCTAAAAGACAAATATTATAGCAATTCAATAAAAAGACATAATCAAGAACAAGAATTTACTCTTATAATACATGAAGGAGGTTCATCTTCATCTAATTCAATCATAATTACTTTAGAAAATGTTAGCTAATTAAACAAACAAAAAATAATAATACATGTTAAGAACTATGCAGAGTTTTGTCATTTCAATAATGATCTCCTTAAAGAATTTATGATGAATAATATGGAATGATAGATTCTCTTATAGAGAGGTATTTGACTTGATTCTTTTGAGTACACAAATTGAAGAACCATTGTACACAATAAATTAGAATTCTCCTTTGGTTAAAATAAATATTTTTTTGCATAGATTACTTCTTTGGATGTCCAAAATCAAATTTATTTAGCATATTTAGGGAAACATTACCTTTCTGAGTAATTTTTATAAAATATTTATTGTTTTAAATATACTTTTTATTTATTACCCAGATATACCATATTCAAAAAATATTTACCATCTATAGCAATTATATTATGTATTAAAAGTGAAATATGTATGCAATATAGATGTATTAGAAGTGTATTAAAATATACTATACTTGTTTTGATTAAAAAATGCGATGCATATTAAAAATGAATTACGCATATAATATAGATGTATTACACTATGTACTAAAAGTGAATTATTGATGTAATATAGATGTATAATAAGTTTAAATGTATTATGCTTATTTTGGTTAAAAAAATCTATACTATGTATAAAAAGTGAATTTTAAATGTATTAAAATTATATTACTATAAATGGTAAATATTTTCTAAATATGGTATACTTAGGTAGCTTCCCTATTTTTATATAGTTCATTGTAATCCTAAGTTTAATTTGGTTTTCTAGTATTATAAACAAGGATGTCACATATTTTGTTGCTAAGAATTGTAAGTAGAATAAAATCTGTAGTGGACATTCAATATTTTTCTTCATTAAAGGCATTTGCACGTTCACTCTGGTGTTTTCTGTCTATACAAGAGACCATAACAACATTCACGTAGTGTTGAATACTTGTATTAATTTTAGTTTCAATATGATGCTAGATGTCTGGACTCAGTTTGGTTCAACCATTGCAGCAATCATGCCTGGACCATGTACCAGATCTATTTTCCTCACGAACTTCGTGGTTATATTAGGAGATTTACTGATAAAATTGTGAGTTATTTCTACCATATATATGTACATCGTTTTTCATGAGCATGAGCAAAGCTTACATAGCAATCCAAAGGTATCTGAGCAAGAAGTCGTGCACACAAGCTAATCGCCTCAAAGCCAACACGGTGAAAAATGGTGAATCTCTTGTCCTAACCATGGATGATTACCTGGAGATAATCGATGAATATAAAGGGGAGAAGGTTTGGTTGATTTCAAGCCAACAAGTAGCCAGCACATAGACAATTTCTTTGTATAAGGAGGATGAGAAGAGGTATTTCAAGCTCAAATTTCACAGAAAGAATCGCAAGCTTATCACTAATTCATACTTGAAGTACGTGTTGGATGAAGGGAAGGTGATATCTGTGAGAGAACGACAGAGAAAACTGTACACAAACTATAAGGGAGAGGTAGGTGGTTAGTATAGATACAGGGGAGGGAGGATGTGGAGCGGAGTAGTGTTTGAGCATCCATCTACATTTGATACTCTGGCTATGGATCCAAACAAGAAGAAAGAGATTATGGATGACCTCGAAACATTTAGCAAGTCAAAAGACTATTAAGCAAAGATTGGCAAGGCGTGGAAGCACGGTTATCTTCTTTATGGTCCTCCAGGAACGGGTAAATCAAGAATGATTGCTGCTATGGCTAATCTCTTGCAATATGATGTCTATGATCTTGAACTGACATCGGTTAAGGACAATACCGAGCTAAGAAAGACACTAAATCTATTATTGTGATTGAAGACAGAGATTGTTCCCTTGACCTTACCGGTCAACGGGGGAAGAATACGAAGAAGAAAGACGAGGAAGATAAAGAAAAAAGTGAGGAAGATGCCATCAAGGAGAAGATGAAAAAAGGACTAGAGGTTAAAGAAAAGCAAAGTGAAGTAACTTTATCTGGACTTTTGAACTTCATTGATGGTCTATGGTCCGCTATTGGTGGTGAAAGGCTTATTGTCTTCACCACCAACTATGTGGAAAAGCTTGATCCTGCTCTAATTCGGAGGGGGAGGATGGATAAACATATTGGCCTATCCTACTGTTGCTTTGAGTCATTCAAGGTGCTTGCACATAATTGTCTCGACGCTGTTGAATCTCATGTTTACTTTCCTGAGATTCATGGCTTACTGGAGGAAACTAATATGACTCCTGCTGATATTGCTGAGAATTTGATGCCCAAGTCTTCAAAGAAAAATGCAGACATTTGCTTGGAGAGATTGATTAAAGCCCTTGAAACTGCAAAAGAGGAGGCAAAATTGAAGGCTGAGGAAGAAGAGAGAGCAAATGCAGCTGAAAAGGAGAAGAAGAGAAAGATCAAGAGAAAAGGAATTAATTAACAGCTACTAAAGAAGCCGAGAATATTGATGGCGTAAACGATAAAGATAATGGCGCTAAGGAAAATGATGTTTTTAGCAATGGCTGATTAATACACATATATGAAAGTGTTGGGGTGTATTAGTTTTATGTTTTCTACAATTGGCTTTATTATTTGTTCTAGTAATAACTTTATTTTATGTCTTAGTCTTATAACCTTGTCAAAGTATGGTAATTATGCAAGAAGTTTTCATAGAAATTGAGTTTTTGATTTTGGGGTTCCAGAATTTTTCCACATAGAACAAAGTAAACAGATAGAAATTTGATTGCTAGAATTAACATAAAATCAAGCAAAAAATCCGAGTACATAGTCATAGATTATGAAGATACAAGACAGAAACAGAAATTCAAAGAAAGCCTATAAATCTGAAAAATAGGAAATCTGGGGAACAGATACTTAAAAGCAGTGGCGGATCTACCCTTTGCCGAGGGTTCATCCGAACCCCTTCGGCGAAAAATTATGTTATATATGCATGGTTAAAATAATATTTTATGCATATATATAAGATGTTGAATCTCCTTCAGTTAATTCGTTTGTTCACTTATGAACCCCTTAGTGAATACACTGGCTCCGCCACTGCTTAAAAGGAAATCTTTGTTGGGATATGGGTCTTTTCCCTTTCTATGTGGATAACTAAAACTCAATTTGGACCAACCCACTTTTGCCCATAGGGTATATATATAGATCTTTTTAAGGTCTTATTCACCATCACAAAGAAAGTTTTCAGCAGCCAAAAGAGAGAAAATAGAGCAGATTTTCACCCAAATTTTCAGCCACAGCTGTAAACTTCAAATTGTATTTTTTGCTTCGTTTCTTTTTCGATTGAACTAATTTTTTGACAAATTGTTCCTCTCATCTCAGTATTTGATTAGGAATTGACGGATTTGGATTTGGTGGCCTGTAGCTCCTGTTTTTATCCCTAAACAGTAACTATATTTTTGGTGTTTTTGCTCCTTTTTATTCTCTAATTTTGGTACTATCTTGTTGTGTTGATGCTCGTTATTTGACACTTATTTGGTGGACATTTTAGAGAACAATATTGTAACTCTTGGTGATTATAGTGGAGGTTTGGGTCTCGTGATTTTTTACTCTTCACACCGAAGATTTTCCACGTAAATTTGGTGTCTTATTATTCTTGTCTTGCCATATTTGTGTGGTTGATTTATTTGCTGCCATATTATTTTATTTTTCTTGGGTTTGCTTGTCTCCTCTTGGTTCAAATTAAAAGGAAAAGTTTAGATTTGGGTATTTTTCGCTGCTACCCTATCGGTCACTTTGATAGTAGGCCTTTCCCAAAAAGTGTTATCAGAGCGTTGATTGTTGTTGATTGTCGGTTTGAATGATGGAGGAAGATATAAGAAAAATAGTGTGTTTGAGTGGTAATTATCATACTTGGAAAGGCAAAATGAAAGATCTTCTCTTTGTCAAGAAAATGCATTTACCTATGTTTGTGTCTACTAAACCTCAATCCATGATAGATGAGGATTGAGAATTTGATCACCTACAGGGTTTTGGTTATATTAGACAATGGATTGAAGATAATGTTAGAAACTATATTGTGAATAAGACACATGCAAGAAGTTTATGGGACAAGCTCGAGATACTTTATGCTTCAAAGACTGCAATAACAAGTTGTTCCTACTTAAGCAATTGATGAATATCAGGTATAAAGAGGGCAATTCTATTTCTGATCATATAAATAATTTTTTGGGTGTCCTTGACCAACTGTCTGGAATGAGTGTAAAGTATGATGAAGAAATTTAGGAACTTTGGCGTCTTAATACTCTGTCAGACTCTTGGGAAACTCTTCAAGTTTCTTTGACTAATTCTGCTCCTGGTGGTATTGTGACTATGGAATATGTTAAGAGTGGTGTCTTAAATGATGAGATGAGAAGAAGATCTTAGGCCTCATCTTCTTCATCTTCACACTCTGCTATTTTGGTTACTGAAGAGAGGGGGAGAAACAAGTCTAGAGGTCCGAATGATAGAGATAAAAGTGGAAGCAAGTCGAAGTCTAAATTCAAGAATGTTATATGTGAATATTAAAACAAAAAGGGGCGTATCATGAAATATTGTTATAAGCATAAACGAGATATGAGAAAACAAAAGAAAGAAGATGATAATGAAAATCGTGTTGTTGTTATTACTAATGATGATCTTTTTGTTTCTTGTGGTGAGAATGCCATTAATCTTGTTCGTGATGAATTTAGTTGATTTTTGGATTTTGGTGCTACTTCTCATATTACACCAAAGAAGGAATTATTTTCTTCTTATACTTCAGGTAATTTTGGGATGTTGAAAATGGGCAATAATGATGAAATTAAAGTACTTGGCATTGGCACTGTTTGTTTGGAAAGTAACAAGTATTTCAAACTAGTTCTCCATATGTTCTCTTGATATTAATTTCTGTAGGGAACCTTAATGATGAAGGTTATGTTAACACCCTTGGTGCTGGCCAATGAAAAATTACTAGAGGTTCGATGATTGTGGCTCGAGGTAATAAGTTGTCTAACTTGTACTTATTTTAGGGCTATACTTCTAGAGGTTTGATAAACTTGATGGAGAATGATACTTCATTAGAGTTATGTCATAGAAGGTTGAGTCATATGAGTGAGAAGGGGATTGATAGTTTGGCTAAGAAAAATTTGATTTCTAGAGTGAAACTAGAAAAGTTGAAGATGTGTGTTCATTGCTTAGTCGGTAAACAGAAAAGAGTTTCTTTTCAGAGTTTTCCACCTTCAAGAAAGCTTGATTTACTGGAGTTGGTACATTCTGATTTATGTGGTTCTTTTAAAGTAAGGTCTCATAGTGGTGCACTTTACTTTGTGACTTTTATTGATGATCATTCTCGCAAACTCTGGGTATTTTCTTTAAAGTCCAAGGATTAAGTAATTGATGTTTTCAAGGATTTCTAGGTCTTAGTTGAGAGACATACAGGAAAGAAATTGAAATACAAAATTAAAACAATCCTCTCAGATGATGGTGGTGATCTTTTTGATAGATATTACAGAAAGCAGGGTATTCGGCATCAGAAAACTCCTCCAAAAACTCCTCAGTTTAATAGTTTAGTAGAGAGGATAAACAAAACTCTAGTTGAGAGGGTTAGATGTATGCTTTCAGATGCTAAGCTTCTAGGTTTCTTTTGGGCAGAAGCACTTTATACTGCTGCTTATGTTATTAATTTATCTCCTATCATTGTTTTGGATGGTGATGTCCCATACAGAGTTTGGTCTGGTAAGAATATTTCTTATGATCGTCTTAGAGTCTTGGGTGTAAAGCTTTTATTCATGTTCCTAAAGATGAAAGGTCAAAGTTAGATGTTAAAACTAGGCAGTGTATCTTAATTGGTTATCGTCAAGATGAATTTTGCTATCATTTTTATGATCCAGTTGAGAAGAAACTTGTTAGAATCCATGATGTTGTGTTCTTTGAAGACCAAACAATTGAAGATTTTGACAAAGCTGAGAAGGTGGATTCTTAGAGTAGTGAGGGCCTAGTTAATGTTGATCCAGTTTCTTTGACTAATGCTCCTGAAGAAAATCTTCATGATGATGAAAATCAAGTTAATAATGAAGATGATGATCTTTTCTAGAATAATCAGCATGATGTTGTTGATGCTCCAGTGCAAGTTGATATGGTTGACCAGCAACTAGTTGTCGATGCTCCAGAGAGTTCTCTCAGATGATCTACTAGAAAGAGAATACCTTTATCTCATTTTTTTCCCAATGAGTATTCACTCTTAACTGACGGGGGAGAACCTGAGAGCCTTAATGAGGTCATGAAAAGTGAAGAAAAAGAAAAGTGGTTTGATGCTATGAAAGATGAGATTAAATCTTTGCATGATAATCATACCTTTGATTTGGTTAAGCTGCCTAAAGCAGAAAACCTTTGAAAAATAGGTGGGTTTTTCAGGTAAAACATGAAGATGGTAACCTTGTTCCAAAATACAAGGCTAAATTGGTTGTGAAGGTATTTAACCAAAAAAGGGAGTTGATTTTCATGAGATATTCTAACCGGTTGTGAATAGTCATCCATTTATGTGGTTCTAGGCTTAGCTGCAAGTCTAGATTTAGAGGTTGAGCAAATAGATGTTAAAATTATTTTTCTCCATGGTGACTTAGATGAAGAAATTTATATGGAGTATCCCTAAGGTTTTAAAGTCAAGGGAAAATATAATTATGTTTGCAAATTAAAGAAGAGCTTGTATGGTTTGAAACAAGCTCCTAAGCAGTGGTACGGGAAGTTTGGGTCATTTATGAGTCATTAGGGCTTCAAGAAGACAAGTTCAGACCATTGTGTTTTTCTTCAAACATTCTTTGATGGTGACTTTATTATTGTGTTGTTGTATGTTGATGACATGCTTATTGTTGGTCATAATACTTGAAGGATTCAAAAGTTAAAGCAAGAGTTGAGTAAATATTTTTCTATGAAAGACTTAGGATCAGCAAGGTAGATTCTTGGCATGCAGATTGTCCATGCCGAAAAGGCCAAGAAGTTGTGGTTAGCACAAGAGAAGTATATTTAGAAAGTACTTCGAAGGTTCAATATGGATAAGGCTAAGGTTGTCAGTACACCTTTAGTTATGTACTCAAATTGAGCACAAAGCAGTGTCCTTCCAGTGATGATGAGAAGGAAGATATGAAGAAAGTTTTGTATTCTTCAACCGTTGGTAGTTTGATGTATACAATGGTTTGCATAGGACCGAATAGTGCTTATACTGCTAATGTTGTTAGCTATTTTCTTTATAATCCGGGAAGAGAACATTGGAATGTTGTGAAGTGGATTATGAGATATCTTTGTGGCACTTCTAGTCTGAGTTTGTGTTTTGGTACAGGGAAGCCTACTCTTTGTGGTTATACTAATTTAGATATAGCTGGTGATGTTGATACTTGCAAGTCTACTTCAGGGTATTTGGTTACTTTTGCAAGGGAGCTGTGTTACTTTTGCAGGGGAGCTGTGTCTTGGAGATCTAGGTTACAAAAATGTATTGCTCTATCTACTACATAAGCTAAGCTTATTTCTACCGTTGAAGCTTGTAAACAATTGTTTTGGATGAACAGATTCTTGGGGGAACTTGATTGTGCTCAAGAGAGGTATATGCTTTATTGTGACAGTCAAAATGTTATACATCTTGGTAAGAACTCTACATTTCATGGTCGGTCTAAACACATTGATGTCGGGATATGTTGAATTCTAAGTTGCTTGAACTTTAGAACATTCATACGGATGATAATGATGCTGATATGATGGCTAAAGTTTTGCCAAGAGGGAAGTTTGAAGATTGTTGCATGATTGTCGGGATGGTAGTCTCCTCCACATAATCGGGAGGGGGAGAATTGTTGGGATATGGGCTTTTTCCCTTCCTATGTGGATAAATAAAGATCAATTTGGACCAACCCACTTTTGCCCATAGGCCCATTAATATGGGGCATATATATAGATCTTTTTAAGGTCTTATTCACCATCACAAAGAGAGTTTTCAGCAGCCAAAAGAGAGAAAATAGAGCAGATTTTTGCCCAAATTTCCAATTTCTGCTTTGTTTTATGTCCGATTGAGCTGAATTTTGGAAAGCTTATTTCTATTATCTCAATATTTGATTAGGAACTCACAGAGTTAGATTTGGTGGCCTTTAGCTCCTGTTTTTCATCCCTGAACAGCAGCTACATTTTTTATATATTTGCTCCTTTTTATTCTCTAGTTTTGGTGCTACCTTGTTGTGTTGTTGCTCATTGTTTGGCACTTGTTTGGTGGCCATTTTAGATAATAATACTTTAACTCTTGGTTATTATAGTGGAGGTTTTGATCCCGGGGTTTTTTACTCTTTACACCGAAGGGTTTTTCACGTAAATTTGGTGTCTTGTTATTCTTGTCTTATTGTATTTGTGTGATTGATTTATTTTCTGTGATATTACTTTGTTTTTCTTGTCTCCTCTTGGTTCAAATTGAAAGGGAAAGTTTAGACTTGGGTATTCTTCTGCTGCTACCCTATCGGGCACTTTAATAGTGCCCCTGCCTTTCCCAACAATCTCTACTTCTTGGAAAATAGAAACATGAAAGAAAATCCAAGAATCTCAAAAAAAAAAAAGGAGAATACCTTGGGTTGTTATATAGATATATCAAACAAAGGAATAGTATAACAAGTTTAGGGAAAATGCCACTGAATGTAGTTATATTTTCTCAGTGGTGTACCTTGATAATGAACTCGAAATCAGTATTTTGATAATCATCAACTTGTGTTTCTTTGATATCTGTAGTTGATTTGTCAACAAGTTTGTTGCAATTCTCCACCTCAATGGACTTTAGAGAAGACATTTCCCCGAGACAAGAAGGGATCTCCTTAGGATCTCGGCATCCATACAACCAATCGTTCAAGGTTTGGAAAGGCATCATCAACGACAATCCATTGAACAAAGTGACATAACCTTTGCAGCTTTAAGATTTTAAGTTGAGGGAACTCACCATTTTTAACATTCCATTCCTTGATATTGCCAAACTCAATGTAGTACAGTTAGAGTACTTGAAGGTTCCGAAGCTGACCGATTGTTGATAAGTTCAGACGTTCCAGGTAAAAGCCAGAAACTGTCAACTTTCTGAGATTTGGTGGAGATATGAAAAAGGGGATGTTCTTAGAGGAACCTTGTGCTTTATATATTTGTAGTGTCTCAAGTCATGTTAGAAATTTCAATGCATGGTGCCCACAACACATATTACCATTGACTTGGAAACTTAGTTTTCAAAGCTTAGGTGTTTTTTCCAACACCAATTCTGCATTTTTGACACAACAAAAGATAGGATCAAAAAAACTCTCCAAATTATAAATTTCTAAGGAGTGCTCACGTAATTTTTTGGTATCTACTTTGAACTCAGAAAAATTTGCAGATGTTTCAATTTAACCATCTCCAAAACTGTAATGGGTAGCGATAAAGCTTAGAATCTCCTTTTCTACATTTTAATATTAGAGTTTAAAATTTCCGAAGATTGGATATGGATTACGGAATTGAGCACTGATCAATTTCTGCGGAGAAATATCTTAAGTAAATTAGATGAGTTGGGAAAAATCAATAGCAATGTGGTGCTCCAAATCCAACACTTTTAGAAACTTGAAGTTCTGTAATATGTGTGAAATCGCCAAAGGGTATGATGATAAGCCACGAAAGGAGAAGTATGCTGCTCCATTCTTGAAAAGTAAAGATCCAACAAGTGAGCAAGACGAGCTCCAGTCAACAATATTATCCACATTACAGAAAGTCGGGCGACGTTGAGCGTGCTTCTTGTGAGATAAAGACTAGAAGAAGGATCGGCACTCTGATCCCTATGAATATATAATTTGCAAACACATAAGATTAAGCTTCAAATATAACTTGTATACTTGATCACTGTAAATATATAAATTTGTAAAATCCTGTCATTTATTTTCAAATATAACTTGATATAACACCCCGTATAATTCTTGGCTTGATTTAACTCTTAGTTGCATGCATGGGAAGTGTAGGACCTTAAATTTTTCAAAGTATTGGGAGACTTGGGCATATTTTAGACCTCTTAATTAACTTCGACGATTTTTAAATTGGTCTTTCCGACTTTGAAATGTAGATTTTTGAGTTGATTCATGTTCAGGGGTGTAAAGGGGATATCTCGGGGAAGTTTTGGATTTTTTGGACGAGGATTGGGTCGCATTTGGATTTCAATTCAAGAACCTCACTGCGTTTGCATCGTATAGTGGTGAGCATAGCGATGGGGAGTTCACCGCATCACGTGAAGGTGTTTTCATCCAGTTCTTGATTTATAATTTGAATGAATGTGTCACTATCTTTATCCTAGTGTGTGAAGTTCTTATTATGTGAAAAATGTTCATACAAATCACTTAGAGCAAAGTTGATCTAAGAGACTTTAATTCGTCCAAAGTTTGGTATTCAATTTTGCCAGAGTCAACTTTGAACGTGCATAACTTTTTATATATATGGAATTTTTCACCTCAAGACCCAACAAAGTGTAGATAATTGAATTAGTTTTCTAACAATACCAATTTCGCCTTAATCCAATACCCGAGCGGAAAGTTATGTTCATTTTTGTTAGAACCAGTAAACTACCGCGATTAGACCGCATCGCGGTGAGCCTGAAAAATGCAATTACGAGTTTAAAATTGCCTGAGGGGCAATTATGTCTTTTCCCCTCAATCCAATTTGTAAATCCACGACTTAAATGGCATTATTTGCCCATCTTCTCCAACTTTTCTCTCAAGGAAATCCTATCTCTTCTCCAAGAATAAGAAATCAAGCCTTTCAAATTCAAGATCCTCAAGAAAAGTGTCAAGATTAGGGTTGCATTCTTCCAACTAAGTAACCTAAGGTATGTAGGACTATTCTAAACCTCATGGGCTTATATTTACTGTTTTCAAACTAGTTTCAAAGATTATATATGCATACATACGAAATTGGTTTCAAGATCATTGATAGGCATGCATTGAAAATCCTATGTTTTGATGAAGTGTTGTGGACATTATGGTATGAAACCCTAAACTCGAAATATTTTTCGTGTGATCATGTGATATTTAGATTGTAAAGTTAAATGAGAGCATGGGATATGAAATTCTCTCTTTTACTATGAAATCCATTGATTTTACATGTTGTGAATTGATTATACGAATTGCTAAACGCTTGAGTCTGTTGACAAACTGTTATGTACAAATTGTACTGTCTTTATGAGATAATGACTTATTTACCCTTAAAAATGTGGAAACGGAAAGTGAAAAATAGGTGAGGGCGATGGAGCGAGCGTCGCAGGTTAATCGCGCACCCTCACTGCCTCTCTCACAAAAATAGCCATAACTTTTTGCTCGGGTATCAAATTAAGGCAAAATTGGTATAGTTGGAAAGCTTACTGAATTATATACAATTTGGTGGGTCTTGAGTGGTAAAATTTTACATTTATAAGAATTTATACATGGTCAAAGTAGACCCTTGTAGAATCGAATACCAAACTTTGAACGAATCAAAATATCTTAACTCAAATTTGTTCTAAGCGATTATTATGAACATTTTTCACTTCGAAATCACCTCACACACTAAGATAAAGATCATGATATGTGTATTCAAAATAAATTCATGGAATTAGAGTCAACATACGTAAGAAAAATGCTTCAAAGTCTAGCCCAAAAATATGGGGTGTTATAGTAAGAGTCACTTAGAGTAAAGCGAGCTAAGAGATTTTGAATCGGCCAAGTTTTGGTGTTTGATTTCCAAGAGTAATCTTTGAACGAGTATAACTTTATGTATATGTGGAATTTATTATTTTAAGACCCACCAAATTGTAGATAATCGAATTAGCTTTCCAATGATACCAATTTTGCCTTAATTCGATCCCCGAGCGAAAAGTTATGACCTTTTCGTGAGAGACAATAAGTTGTCGCGATAGACTCGCGTCGTGAGGTCTACTCCTTTATGGAGGTCGCGCCATGAGGGTCATTTACACGGGTAAAAGAGGACAAGGGCAGTTAGGCCCTTTTTCCCCAACCCAAGTCGTCCAAAACACAAATTGGAATTCCCAAAAAGGCAATATTTATCCCTTTCACTCTAAATTTCTCTCAAGAAACCCTCCTCCATTCCCAAGAACAAAATCCAAGTGTCATATGTCAAGAATCAAGAAATTAAGTTCCAAATTCAAAGTTCTCTATAAGGATTCTTTCAAGCAAGGTATGTGGGGTTATGAACAAGGTATCCTTTCACCCTTGTGCCCAAATTGCATGATTTTAATATTTTATTTAATTTTTTTGAGTTATGGTTCATATCCAAATATCTATATTCTTGAAGCATGTGATTATCATGAAACTTAAAGCATTTAGTATGTCAAGAAGTTCCTATGTTATGTTTTCAACTTACATGATTTAGATTATGAATGAGATTGCATTTTATTGATTTGTTATTGTTGAAGTATTTCAAGAATCATATTTAGCATGAAGTTTAGTTATGAATTGACATGAGTTTAAAGCATGAGTTTTAAGCCCTAAGTTTGAGTATTGAGATTTCAAGGAGATTGTATTTTTAAGCATATATTCGTATTTAAAGCAAGAATTGATCTTTTGATCCTCAGCAAAGATATGGAATCCATACATGTTAGTTTTGGTTACAGTTTAAAGTAAATGGATGCATAACTGGTTTTTATTATAAGCCCTTATGCGATTTTAAGGTGGATTCCCTACAATATAAGCATATAAGTAAGGGAGTAGTATTTAGCATATGTGTCCAAGGTCACGTGCCCTAGAACTACGAGCCAACATAGGTTCAACTTATTCCCAATATGGATGAAGTTATAGATAGTGATCACTTTGCTCAGGTCCTACTCCGTGGAAAGAGTAGGACGACTCTCCCTGGTATGAGCTTTTCCCAACGAGGAACAAGATGTTAGACACCATGATAGCTAACATGGTGTATGTCGGTTAGAAGAAACTCCCCAACCCAGAATAAAAGAAAAGCTCTTATAACTAAGTGTTGTGGCTCACAAAGTTTATCATTATGCTTTACTACTTATGTTATTATTTTGACAGCTTTATTTATTCAAGCTCAAGGTGAGCCATTTACATTTAGCATGCAGTATTTGAAAATCTATAAGTACATTGAGTTATTGTTTTACTTATGCATTCACCCCACATGCTCAATACATTCCAAAATTAATAATCTATACATACGTCTAGGTGGTACATTGTCTTATACTGTTGGTTCTGGTGCTCAGTTCCAGTAGCGTGATTGACCGCAAGCATCTCCACCTACATCCCGACAGTTGGTGAGTCCTCATAGTTTAAGGACATATTTATTTAGATTCTTCCAACTTTATGAAGTACTTTAATTAGTTATTTTTAGTTTAGTTCGAGTCAGCTGGGGGTTTGTCCGAGTGGCTCTCTAGTTCATAGTAGAGGCTTATCAGACTAGTTTTTATGTTTTAGAATGTGAAGCATTTATTTCCAAGACTAAGATATTCAGTTAAGACAGTAATTCAGTATTTCAAGATTCCTCATGTCTAGATTATCTTTATTTTGAGTTCCAAAGTTGTTAGAAGGATAAAAAGGGTTAGCTTAGGACTACTCATAGTCTTGAGCACCGTGTGATGTCTGGGGTACATTTTTAGGGTGTTACACCATGCCTGGTTTACTGTTTAACCTCTTTGATGATGCCAAAAGGGGGAATTAATGTGTAGCCTATATGTGGAGATATGTAGTATGTAGTCTGACAGGTGTGGGTTGAGGTACTGATGCAACTAAGCTGAAATTACTGTACAGTCTATGTGTTGATAAAGTAGGGGTTCTCTCATTTAGAGGGAACTTGTTGCTTATTGATAGGGGGAATAAGGTGTAGGATGCTTATATATTTATAAGCATTAGTGGTTAGGGAGAATTGGTTGGTCAAATTGGTCTGGCAAGTGGTCTTGTGGCTTATGTCGTGTTACTAAGGTGTAGGATTTGTTGTGTGGAAATTACTGAAGATGTGGAGTATGTTGAATTGCTTCTAGGGGTTTGCCATCATCAAAAAGGGAGAAATTGTTAAATCCTTAGTTTTGATGATTGATGAATTTGACCTATTCCCTAGAGTTTTTTTTGTTGACAAAAGCCACTACGCATTAGAGAACGGCTTGGTCTCACCTGTCACTATCACAGTCAACTACCACAGCTGACACATAGTACAAGAGTTGGTGAATAGTTGTTGCCACTTTTTTTCCTCAACCAATGGGATCTATCCTAGGTTTTCTTATGTCATGGTATATTTCTCATCTTCCTCAATAAGAAAACCAACACTTTCATATGCTTACAACTAAATATCTTTTTGAAGTGGTGAATTCAAAGATGGAAGTTGCAATAGGGAACTTATTGTTTATCGAGTTGAATTTTTATTTCCTTGTTGTAGTTAAGTCTTTGTATTTTATACTTAAATGCTTGCCTACATTTGATTATGATTGTCAGTAGGTTTTGGGGTGTAAACCTTCACTTTGTGATGATCTAAAGTTACGTGATTGTCTAAGCTAGAGTTAACTTGTGAAGTCCAGTTAGAGTTAGTTGGAGGTTGAAGTAGTAAAGTTACTGCTTGTGTTTCCTTGTAATAGAGATATTGCTAGGAAACAAATGATTAGAAGGTTAATCCTTGTAGTCTATATTCAAGAAGTTTGCTTGAATATAGTGGAGTTTGGGAATCCTAGAGGCAGGTCGTGATTTTTCTCCCTTAAGTAAGGAGTTTTCACCTAAAAACCTTGTGTCCTTTATTTTACTGTATTCCTGCTCTTCTTGTTTTATTTATCTCATTGTTCTTGCTGTGTAAGTATATCTGGGTACAGTTCCCTGAGTTGAGGAGAAACTCACCCCAACCCTTCAATTAAGAATTTATATTCTGAGATCTCTTTATTAAATTTGGATGAGGCTATCTCTGAAGCACGGATAAGAAGAATTATCATTTGTGGTTTAAAGACAGAATATATTCCCTTTGTGGCATCAATTCAGGATTGGTCTCAACAACCATCCTTGAAGAAATTTGAGAATTTGTTGTTGTCATAGGACTTACTACCAAAAATTGGTTGGTGAATTTGTCAAAGGAAGGAAAGAAAATGCTCATGTAGCTGATAAGAGAAACGTTAAAGAAAAAGTAAGAGATATGTCTCATTCTCGATTCAAAGGTAAAGAAAAAGCAAGAGATATGTCTCATTCTCAATTCTAAGGTGATTCAAGCTCGCATGAAAAGAAGGAAGAGTTTTTTTAACAATTATAGTATGAATCCTCTCAGATGTTATCGGTGAAGAAAAGCAGGACACATAAGAAGATATTGTCAAGCCACGGAGAGCAACATGACTCAAATTGAAAAAGTTGTTGAAGAAGAAAAAGGAGACTGGGGAAGATGCTTAGCAGCTGAGAGTCGAGCAATTGATGCCTTGGCTTCCATAAATTTGGAAAGAGATTGGATCAGATATAATACAATCCATCATGTGGAGAAGGAAGACACTAATAAGAAGCAAGAAAATTCTGAAGACATTCAGACAGATGACACAGTAGTTGCTATCAAGGAAATCAAAGAAGCAGATCCTGAAAATGACAATAAAAGTCTGGACGTGAAGGATATTGAAATGGATTCTGAGCAGACAGTGTCTGAAACTCTCTATGCCAGTGATGACTTCACCTGAGTCGAAAAGAATGTAATGAATTACACCAAACATGAAGGATTGAAAGAGTAACTTGTTCCATTGTTAAAGTATGAAATGTAGCTTGCAATGAATACAACAACTGACACACTATCTTCATAGAATTTATTAAAGAAAAATAAAGTGTGTAGCTGAAGCAATTGCGAATGTGGATCATGTCATTCATTTATTGTTACCTCTCTTCAATTTTCCTTCACCTACCTCTACCTCTCCTTATACCTATAACTACTAAACTCTCATACCTCCCCACGGGAGCATCTGTGCTCCTCTTTACATGTATAAATTATCTCAATCGTGCTTCTCGCATCTTATCCACTGAAGCCACTTCCAACTTGCTCTGTATATCTTTGTTCCTAGTCCTAGATCTCCCAGTGTGGATCACACATCCATCCAAGCATCCTCATCTTCGCTACATTCATCTTCTGAAAATGTGAATGAGCGCCATACTTGAGTAACCATCTCCAGCTCCAGCTCCAAAAATAATTTGATAGGCAGTTTTCCATGGATGACTGCAAAATTATGAGGGAATTTCCTAGTTAATTATTTACATTGATAAATACTAGGCTTTGCTATGTGTATCCATCTTTCATTGCTAAAAAACTCTTATTTTCCTAATTGAGGGTACTTCCATTTCAAGAATATTTATCTTTAATAAAATAGCATACTAAAGAAATAACAAGGCTTTATAATGTTGAAAACTAAAGGAATAGTTAGTACAAGGAAACTTTCTATAGTAACGAAGATGGATTTAATAGAGCTCTAAAATGAGACTAAATGTAGCTAAATTTTTATCAAGTGTACCTGTATTTTTCTTGGTAACGAGCTTGAAATCGACATTTTGATAATCTTCAACTTGTGTTTCTTTGATATTGGCTGACTTCTCAGCTGATTCACGGCAATACTCCACCTCCATGTACTTAAGAGAAGAGATTTCTCCAAAACAAGATGGGATCTCCTCAAGTTCTCCACAATCACATAAACCAACTGTTCAGCTTAGGAAAAGCATCGTCCGAGACAGTCCATTCTTTGAAAGCAAAAGAAATCTGTAGTTTCAAGACTTTGAGCTGAGGGAACTCGTCATCGCTCACTTTCCATTTTAGTTGTTGAAATATAACTTGTTCCATTTCGAATGCTTGAAGGCTCTGAAGCTCACAACCAATGTGTGACAAGTCTTCAAGATCCAGTCCAACATGATGTAGTGTCAATCTTTTGATTGATGCAGAGATGCATACAGGAATATGAATTAGTTGTCTACAAGAAATGTATAGTGTCTCAAGCTGTTCTGGAAACACTAACTGCTGACGGTTGCAAATAGTGAAATGGCACTTCAGTTCCAAAAGATTAGGTGTTTTTGTCAACATCAACTCCACATCCTCGATACAAGAAAAACATGGAGTGGAGAAAGTTCTCAATTATGAAGTTTTGAGGAGTCCTCATGTAATTCCTTTGCATTTTCTCTAGGGAATAAGAGGCAAGAGAAAATATGAAGATGTCGCAATCTGACCATCTTGCAAACTGTAGTGGGTACTGACATCATATCTAATCAATTTTTCAATATGAGAGTTTCGAGGCGCCAGAGGTTGGATATGGACGAATGGATTGAACCCTCATTACTTTCTACAGATAAATATCTCAAGTGAAGTAGATCAGCCGGGAAAGAATCAATAACAACTTTGTTCTCCAAATCCAACACTTAAAATTTGAAATTCTGTAAAATTCTAGAAATTGAAATTTTCTCAGATGTTGGATCATGCCAGAGAAGTACAGAGCCAACAAATGAACACGACGAGCTCCATTTTACAAGAGTGTCAATTTCACAAAAGGTCAACCGAGGTTGAACGTGCTGCTTGTCGGAGTATATACGGAAAGGACCAGCATTAGGATCCCTGTGAAAATATAAATTAGCCACATCATAACATCGATCTTCAAATAGTATAACTTGAAAACTTTATCAAAGTGAATTTATAAGATAGTAAATCATAACATTAATTTTTATAACTTGAAATGGATTGATCCAACAAATAAAGTATCGTTAATCGGTATATTGACATTTTGTCGATCTTAGGAAATTCTCCTCTGATGCTCTTTTCTTGCAGAACTCAAGCAATACATCATGGAGGAGACATTTTTCGACCTTGTCCATCTAAATAGGACCTTTTGGAAACCATTACTAGATTTCTTGCAATAAGATTCTTCAGGTAACCGTCTGCTATATCCTCCAAACTCTTGCCTTCACAACTTTTTACGAATCCTTCTGATATCCACAAACTCACTAACCGCAAAGCATTATCACCCTATCCTCTAAAAATGCTCCAAAATAAAGAAGCTAGCCTTAATATGACAGGGTAAATCCCGATAACTTTGTTCGCCAATGGCCTCAGAGTCTCTGTGAATGTAGAAGCCTAAAAGCATAGCCACATGTTTCCAACTCTCTTCTGTTCTCTCCATCTTTGCTAGAATACCATCCACCATAACAATGGAAAGAGGAAGCCCTCCACACTTTGCTGCCATGCATTTCCCAACTTCTTCAAGGGGAGGGAAGAAGCTTTCTTTACCAAACACTTTATATTGTAGTAATGTCCAACTTTCGTCAACATTAAAGATACAAAGAGGAATGGGTTCACTAACAGATTTAGCATACTCAGAAACTTGAAGATGTCATGTTGTTAAAATGATTCTGCTTCCATTATTGGCATCATGGAAGCAAGATCTCAGATCATCCCACGCACTAGCTTCCGACACATCATCAACAAGGATAAGATATCTTTTCGCCAGTAATGTTCTCCGAAGTTTATCTGCTGCATCAGCTTCACTAGAGAAATTTCCCCTCACACCAATAGCATCATGTAGAATGGTCAGTAGCAAATCCATGCGTATATACATTTGAGAAACACAACATTGTGCCCGGATATCAAAGTGAGAGATAACTGAATTTTCAGAATAGATTTTCTAGGCCAACGTCGTCTTACCAAGACCAGGCATTCCCACGATTGAGATAACATCTAGTTCTCGGCATCCTTTTAGTAGTTTGTTTCTTAGTTCTTTCATCACGTCCTCAAAGCTTATAATTTCTTCATTCATCCTCGTGGTTTTAGCCAATTGTGATGATATTTCAGCAGTGGCAGAATGCATGGTATCCTGTGGTACTAGGTTTAACATTCTCCTTTCCTGGATTTGTACCTCTGCCCTGGTAAGAGTAATCTCCTAAGTGATATCCGTGAGCCAAGCTCGAGACACCACTGAGGAACTTCTTTCCTAATGCAAGCATCAATTACATATTCCACCTCATATGCTTTGCCTATCAATTGTGTAGCCCACTGTTGAAGCCTCTCATGCTTGTTATGCCACTCTTTCATAACTTCCTCGAGAAAAGGTTGTGTGCTCCCAAGTTCATTCTGAATGATTTGAAGCTGGTTTACAATGGGAGCAAGTGAGTCTGAATAGCGGACTAGGAACTCCTTCAGATTGTTCAAAAGAAAATTAACATAGCCTAGACCAAGAATCCTTGAAAAATTAGATTGAAATGCCTTTCGAATGATAAGGTAGGTTATTTCCTTGATAGGCTGAATGTTGCTCGGAAGATCAAAAACAAGTGCTCGGTTCACAGCCTCCAATACTGTGTCTTCATTCTCTCACTTGATATAATATAACGAGTAAACTAGAAGTCCGGCATCAACAATAATTGTGTCCATATCTTGACAAGGAAATTCAAGATCTAGTACTGGCAAATGGATGAGATAGTCTCTTAATAGGTTTCGCATCTCCTGAAGGACTGTTGTTTGATCGCTCAAACCAACAATCTGGCAGGGATTACTGACGGTTGGTAGCTCCACCAAATTGTGTGTGAGAGTCTCCACGAAACCACTGCCAGCAGCATGCTCATTTCGTGATTGTACATTCGACTTTAAAGCTTGCAGAACATCAAAATAAATTTTGGGAATGCTCGGCTGAATGGACTTATTCTTCTTCTGCAGGAGATCAGCAAGCACAATATTCATTTCACTTGGATCCAAGCCTTGGATTTGGTTGCCATGGTTTGGCAAATACAACCACGCAACCATTGCTGCATGGCTGGCCACAATTAAAACGTGTGTGAAAAAAATATTTCTCATTTGAAGCTCGGTGCATTTCTTTGAAAGGAAGAGGAAAAAAAACCTTAGTAACTTCAACTCCTTTAAGACCTCTTTTATTTGGTCCCTGGGTTCCGGAACAAAAATCAATGATTGGGGATCTTCAGTCAGCAGTAGAATATTGAGATTCTCTTCTACAACATCGATGAAATATCGATGAATTTTATCTCAAAATCAGGGGTAGGAATATCGATATCATCATCCACCTTTTAGGCAGGAAATGGTATTTGGGGAAAGGAGTATTTTTCTCTGAATTCCAGCTGTCTTCCAAATTGCTCTTTGGCCTGAAAGATATTCTTGTATTTCTGTATCTTCATCCACACCATTACCCCACGACAAGTTTTCCTCTATTTTCCGATTGAAATCTAGGATTCTACAATCAGCTGTGACGGCAAAGCTTTGCAAACGAAGAAAAGCACACTGGAATTTTAACTCCCACAGATAGATTTCGAAATCTTCATTTAAAGCCATTACTATTAAGGCATGAGGAGTTTTGATGATAGATATGTGAATGAAACATGTTGAAGAAGCTGGTCCATTCAAGGTGAAATAGTCTAGCTGGCACGGGAGTTTGGATGATGTGATTCTGTGTTCAAGACAAGCATAGATAACATTGATTACATCAGAAGCTGAGTCAGATCAGACAAGAAGTCTTGAAGAAGTTAAGTTGATCAAGGAGTTCAGTAAGAAGAGGATTTAAAGTAAAAGAGTTCTAACAAATCTAGGAGAGGTGAGGCGGCAGCAAAAGGGAAAAGAGTTAACTGATAGAGTTCTACTAGAGAAAGAATTGAACATCAAAAAGGACTCTATCACAAGTTGGCTTAAAGACAACAAACGTGACTCAAATCCAGCACTCACGTACGCACTGAAAAGTTAATCAACAATCAGCATATCAGTTCACATACTTGAAGAAGAACCTAGTCTCTTACTTAGCAGGTCATAAACTGTGTAGCAGTTAGGTTCTTGTATTATAATGAGTCATTGATTCTAGTCTCAGTAATCTATAAACTGAGTTAGGAGTTGTTGTCTTCAAGTTTGGGAACTCAAAGATTTGGGAACACTTATCTTGGGAAGATTAGTGTTTTTGTAGTGATAAGAGTTAGAAGTTTTAATTTCTAGGTTATAAGAAGTCTTGTAATTTTGTTGATTATTGAGGCTCAAGTATTTTAGTGAAGTTGGGTTAAATCCTGTAGAGGTACAGGTCGTGGTTTTTTCACCTTTCTTGAGCCGGGTGTTTTCCACGTAAAAACACTATGTTCAGTTTACTTCTGTGAACCACGTTTACTTACTTGTTCCACAGATAGGCAATTACTAGGACGCGTACTCTAACAAGTGTTATCAGAGCGAGGTTGTCTTAAATAAAGCTATCACCTAAGAAAAGAATCAACATGATGAATTCCGCACCTCATACTGGTCACAGTAAAGGTCAGTCAACCACTAAACCTCTACTCTTTGATGGTTCTCACTTTATCTAGTGAAAAGCAAGGACGGAGGTGTTCATTCAAGGTGAAGACTATGAATTATGGGATAGGATACTGATGGTCCCACTATTCCAATAAAGACTGTTGACGGAGAACAAGTCAAGAAAGTAAGGAGTGAATTTACTTCTGATGACCTGTTGGCTTTAAAGAAAAATGCAAAGGCCAAAAACATCTTGGTTTGTGGTCTAGGACCGGCTGAGTATAACAGGGTATCCACCTGTACTACTGCTAAGCAAATTTGGGATTCACTGGTAAATGCTCATGAAGGTACTTCCCAAGTAAGAAAATTCAGGATTGCTCTCCTGTTTACTGAATATGAGGCATTCAAAATGAAGAAAAATGAAACACTTCATGAGATGATGACAAGGGTTACCACCTTAACAAATGAGTTGACTTCGTTAGGGAAAGTCATTTCTGAGGAAGAACAAGTTGAAAAGGTACTGAGGGTGTTACCTAAATCAAAATGAAATATTAAGGTGACTGCAATTAGGGAGGCAAATAAAAAGCTTGAAGGCTTGACCCTAGATGAACTTGTAGGGAACTTAAGGACTTATGAAATGGAAACTAATGGAATCAAAGAACAAGTATCCCCTGAGAAGATCTTAGCTTTAAAAACTTCTGATAGTGATGATGAATTTGAACTTGATAAGGAGCAAGTTGCCTTCATAATCAAAAATTTCATCAAGTTTTTCAGGAAAAAGATGGGAACAGGTACCAAAAAACGTTCAAATGATAATCCAAATGGATGCTACAAATGTGGAAAGACTAATCATCAGATCAGAGAATGTCCTCTCTGGTAAATAAAGTGGAGAAAGGAAAAGGTTGAAAAGGAACAAAAAGAAAGGGCCAAAAAAAAGGAAAAAAAACATTCCATGATAGTTGCATGGGGATCTAACTCCGATGATGATGAAATTGATGAGACAACATTTATGGCTTTTGGAGATTCAAACATTGAGGAAGAAAATGATGCTTCTGAGGTAAGTTTACTTGAACTCAAAGAAAAACTGCATCTATTTTCTAAAACTAGACTTGTTTCCTTGATGAGTGATTCAATTGACAATCTCCAAGAATTAACTTCTGATAGGGATGAACTGTTCAACAGTCTTGCAAGCCTAAAAGTTGATTTCATTGACGTGAAAGTTTGAAAACATTCTGTTGAAAAATAAAATTGCACTCTCAAGAACCAAGTCACATTGCTTGAGTCTTCAAATAATGATCTTAAGTCTGAAGTTCTTAAATTGACTCTCGCTGAAAATGGAAAAAGGGCCATGAGTAAAGAACAAAAAAAGGCTGAACTTGAGTTAACTAAGTACAAACTGGAATGTCATGATTTGACTGAAAAGATGAACAAGCTAAGTCAAGAAGTTGCTAAGTTAAAGCTGGACAGGTGGACAAATTCTTCAAGAACTATTCATCAGTTGAGTAGAAGAAATCATAATGAAAAAGCAGGTTTAGGTTCTTTTAAAAAGGCTGATAATCTATAAGATCTATGTTATATCTGTGGCAATCTTGGACATCCTACTACTGAATGTCCTGTGGCTGCCAAAAGCAGAGTTAGAAGTCAGAATCTGGCAATAAAATTTTCTCAGACGAAAAATACAAGCACTAAAATTGGTCAGAGAAATAGGTTCGATTACGTGTTTCCTACATGAACTAGAAGGAATTTAATTCATCCTTTTACCAACAAAACAGGGCCCAAGCTTGTCTGGATTCCTAAATCTAACCTTTTATTTCTTTTGCAGGAGATGGTGAAGGGAAACAAAAAGCACTGGTACTTAGATAGTGCATGCTCAAGACATATGACTGGCGATAAGAAAAAATTTCTTCACTCTCCAAAATAGATGGAGGAGGAGTTTCTTTTGGAAATGGAAAAAAGGGAATCATTACTGGAGTTGGGAAAATTGGCACATCTAATTCAAAAGCTGTGAAGGATGTGTATCTTGTGCAACTATTAAAGCATAACCTGCTAAGCATCTCACAGTTGTGTGCCAAAGGTAATAAAGTAATTTTTACTACTGCAGGGGTTAAAGTCAAAAGGATGGACACCAAAGAAATTGTGCTTACTGCAAGGAGATACAGAAATGTATACAAAGCAGACTTAATGGCAATACCTGGACCTGAGTTGACTTGTCTAAGTGCAATAGAAACTAACCCCCTCCTTTGGCACAGAAGACTTGGATATGCAAGTCTAAAATGACTGAACATGCTTTCATTCAAAGACATGGTATTGGGATTACCTAAACCCAAGTTTAAGGAAAAAAAGTTATATAGTGCATGTGTAAGGGGGAAGCAGGTAAGATCTTCATTTAAGTCAAAGAACCATGTTAGTACTATCAAGTGTCTTGAACTAGTCCATATGGACTTGTGTGGACTAATAAGACAACAAAGTAGAGGTGGAAAAAGGTATGTTTTTGTAATTGTTGATGATTATTCCAGGTTTACCTGGACCTTGTTTCTAGCCTCTAAAGAAGATACCTTTGATGTGTTGGAAATTTTCATCAAGAAAATGGAAAAGAAATTAGGCACTTCATTAGTTTCCATAAGGTCTGACCATGGGACAGAATTTGAGAATGCAAAATTCTTAGATTTCTGTTCATCAAAAGGAATAGACCATAACTTCTCAGCTCCTAGAACACCACAAAAAAATGGAGTGGTGGAAAGGAAAAATAGAACCTTGGAAGATATGGCTAGAACAATGATGCTTGCAGCAAATATTGCCAAAAATCTATGGGCTGAGGTAATGAGTACTGCAGCATATATTATAAACAAGTGCATGATCAGACCAATGTTAGAAAAGACTCCCTATGAATTACTAAAAGGTAGAAAGCCTAACATTTCTCACTTTAGAACTTTTGGCTACAAATGTTTCATACACAATAATGGTAAGGATAATCTTGGAAAATTTGATACCAAAAGTGATGAGGGAATATTCTTAGGTTAGTCACTTCATAGTAAGGCCTATAGGGTTTTAAATAATAGATCTAACTGTGTTGAAGAAAGCATGCATGTGATTTTTTATGAGTTTTGTTATAAGACTAACCTGCAGGAAGGAAGCAATATTGAGGAACAGGTTTCACAACATGTTTTATCGACTGAAACAGTCAAACCTGGAGGTATTTTCACAGGGGGAACTAAAGCTGAAGGCACAGTGATAGGGGGAACTGAGCCATCAACTGACTCACATCAAAACATTAGCAGTGATCCTAGCAGATCACTTGGCTTGATCCCAAAAGGATGTAAATATCAAGGCTCACACCCCATTGAGAATGTACTTATTGATCTCAATTCTAGTATCACCACAAGATCTGGATTGAGAAGTATGTGTGCATTCAAGGCATTCCTGTCAAACATAGAGCCAAAGAAAGTAACTGAGGCATTGCTTGATATTGATTGGATATAGCTATGCAGGTAAATTGAACCAGTTTGAGAGAAGCAAAGTATGGAACTTAGTTCCTCTTCCAAAAGATAGATCAGTAATTGGGACTAAGTAGGTGTACAAAAATAAAGTTGATGAGCATGGAACAGTCACAAGAAACAAGGCAAGGCTGGTGGTTCAAGGATACAATAAAGAAGAAGGAATTGACTTTGATGAGACTTTTGCTCCTATAGCCAGACTTGAAGCTATAATACTACTTGTTGCCTTTGCTTCTTATAAGGAGTTTATTTTGTATCAAATGGATGTGAAGAGTGCATTCCTGAATGGCATTCTCAAGAAAGAAGTGTATGTTAAGCAACCCCCAGTATTTGAAAGCAAGGAGTTTTCAAATTATGTCTACAAGTTAGAAAAAGCTTTGTATGGGTTGAAACAAGCTCCAAGAGCTTGGTATGAAAGACTGCCAAAATTTTTATTGGAACATGGACATACCAGAGGTAAAATTGACAATACCCTTTTCTTGAAAACTAATGGGAAGGATTTGTTAGTCGTGTAGGTGTATGTGGATGATATTATTTTTGGTTCAACAAATATGTTTATGACTCATAAGTTTGCCAAACTCATGAGTTGTGAATTTGAGATGAGCATGATGGGAGAGCTAAATTACTTTTTGGTCTTGCAAATAAAGCAGTCAGCTTCAGGAATAATGATTTACCAACAGAAGTATGTCAAAGAGCTTCTCAAGAAATTCTTCTAGAAGATGCAAAAGAGATAAGTACTCCTATTGCTACTGCCACAAAGCTGGACTTAGATGAAACAGGTTCTGATATAGATCAAAAGATGTATCGAGGTATGATAAGGTCATTATTGTACCTCACAGCAAGCAGGCCTAACATTGTGTTCAGTGTAGGGCTATGTGCCAGGTTTCAAGCTAAGCCAAAAGAATCACATTTAAAGTCTGTAAAAAGAATCTTTAGATACTTAAAAGGAACTAGTGATCTTAGCTTGTGGTAATCCAAAAGTAGTAACTTTAATTTGGTAGGATACTCTGATGCTGATTATGCAGGATATCTGGTGGACAGAAAAAGCACTACAGGTATGGCACACTTCTTGGGATCATGTGTAATTACCTGGTCTATAAAGAAGTAAAATTCAGTAGCTTTGTCTACTGCTGAGGCTGAATACGTTGTTGTTGCGTTATGCTGTGCTCAGTTGTTGTGGATCAAACAACAACTCATGGATTTTGGGGTAGATGTAGGTTGTGTTCCTATTTTTTATGATTACACAAGTGCTATAAACATAGGCAAAAAACCCTGTCCATCACAAGAGAACTAAGCATATTGATATTCTCCATCACTTCCTTAGAGACAATGTTGAAAAAGGAAATATATCAATTATGTTTTGTTCAGCTGAGGAACAAATTTCTGACATATTTACTAAGGCCTTGAGTAGAGAACACTTTGAAAAAAATAGGTTACCATTGGGTATGATTAAAATTGTATAAATCTCCCTCAGTGATTGACTAGAACATGCTATGCCTTAGAGAGTGTTGATTAATTCAGTTTTACACATTTAGTTGTGTATCCTAATTCCAAGATTTTAAAGCAATGTGGTATAATTATGTGTTGTTTTTGCAGATAGACTGGATCATTAAGGCAAGAGTGGTCAAGATTTAATCAGAACACAAGGTATGATTATTGTTTTCCATAATAGCATTAAGAGAAATAGTTTATCTACATGGTTCACTCTGTCATGATTAAAACCGCCAAAACCCAACAGTCCTCTTCTTCGAAAGGCTGATAGACCTCTTCCATCTCCACTTCTTTTTTTTTCAACCTCTGAAAATCCAACAAGATATGGCATCTTCCTCATCCTATCCTTCCTCCACAAAATCTGAAACAAATCCTTCAACCCAAATTATTCTTCACCCAAACATTACTTTACCTTCACTTATCCAACCCTAAATCCCTCTCAAGTTATCTGATTTTCCATTGTTTAAAACTTCATCGCAACCCTTCTCTCACTCCTTTTTCAAACCCTCACTTTTTCAAAACCCTTACCACTACCTGTGGTTCCTCTTCAGATCCTTAATCGTGATGACATTCCAATTGTTGATCTTATCCTTAGACGCTCACGATCGACTATGAAATGAAAACCATCTTCTATCACCATTGATGTTGATGTCAATACACAGGTACAATCTTCTCCCGTCATCCATTCACCTCGAACTCCACATACTCAGGGAAGGAAATAACGAGAAGATACTTCTTTGAAAGAGGCACTTAGGGCAAGTAAAAAGAAACGGGTAGTGTCTACTGCTTCTCCTCCCCCACGTGAGCCCTCTCCTGATATTCTCTTTCATTCTAAAAGAAAATGCAAGAATATCCTAACCTAACCCTCAAAGCCCTCCTTCTCTCGTAAATAGACCTCCCCTTCCTCTCCCACACCCTCCTCATCCTCAAAATCCACTATCAAAGCTTCTACTGTCAAAGTCTTTACTGGTCAAGGATCAACTTCCTCTAAAGTTTCTCTAAAATCTACTTCACATCCCAAGAAACAAGTTCCCAAACCTGATTCTTCTAACCCATCTGACTCAGATTCAGACTATCTTCCTGATACTCCTTCTGTTCTTCCTACTTCCATTAATTCTGATGATGATATTTATGTTGATAATGTTGTTGATAAAGCTTCTCATTTAGACCATGTTCTGCACTTTCAGAAATATAAGATGGCTAGAGGAAGAGTTGTCACTGGTTTTGGAGGTCCTGATATAGATAATTTAGTTTCAAAATTGACAGCTCAGGGTGGTCATACTTATTTCTTCAAGGTGATCATCAGAGAAGGTTTGGTAAAAATGAGGTGTATGAGTTTTATACCAATGGAGTTGCAATTAGGGAAATGATCTCAACCACTATTCATAGGAAAACCATCAATCTTTATCCTGCTGATCTGGGCAGAATTCTCAGTGTTCTTACTAAAGGATGGAGTCATTATGTGAAGGGATCTTGGCCGCCTCTTGATAATCTTCTATCAGCTCTTGATATCTGTAAAAAATTCTCTGGGTATCCTTTTTTTTCTTCTCATCATAGGGTTATGAAAAATGAGATGTCCCCTCTCTATCAGTCTTATTTTGATATGGTTCACAAAATGATCTTGCCTAGACAGGAAAGCCACACAGTTGCAAGTTTTCTTGATCTTACCTTGATGGAACTATTGGATTCTGAGATTCCAATAGACCTTCCTCTACTCATCATTAAGCATATGCAAAGGGTACTTGTCAAAGATACAAATGGTCATGCTCTACCCTACCAGTTCTGGCTTGCACCTGTTTTCGATGATTTTCATATACCTGTCAAGGTATGGTCCTTGCAGATAACTAAGGATGTGATTGGATAACTAAACTATGCTAGGTTACCTGCTGCCATGAGACATGCTGACAACCCTATGCAGAAGTTGTGAAATGCCTTAGAGGCAAAGCAGGGTGAGCTAGAGGGTGCACAGGCTGTATTGGTGGCTGCCCAGGCTATTCATGAAGATGAAAAGAGGGTTCTTGAAGCTAAAATTGCATCTCTCACAGCAATCTTAGATAAGGAACGAGCTGAAAATGTTGATATCATTAGGGATTTGACCTCCCTTAGCCCCTGCACCTCCTCCAATTAAAATCCTTCTTCGTCTCTTAGGCCTATTCACTATGTTGTTCTTCTATTTAACTTGTTTCTCTTTTTGTTTTACTGGGTGATGATAATTGTATCTATTTTTTTTGTGCATGAAATGGACCTCTTTTGCTTCACTTGATCTACTTCTGGTTAATTCAATGCATAGTTATCTCTTGCTCTGAGTCTTGCTTGTTTTAGTGATAGCCCCAGTGGCCATGAATTATTAAACAATTTTCACTTGATGGCTCAGTTTTTCTATGATGTCAAAAGGGGAAAGAACAGATTATACAATGCTTATAACTCAATTGGACTAACCTGTTTTATTCTACTGTGATTCTGTTATTTAATTCCTTCTTGAGTATGTCAGGATTCTGTAAAATTGAAGCTACTATGTTTTTCATCATCTAAAAGGGGAAATTTGTTAAGGCATGAGGAGTTTTGATGATAGATATGTGAATGAAACGTGTTGAAGAAGCTGGTCCATTCAAGGTGAAATAGTCTAGCTGGCACGGGAGTTTGGATGATGTGATTCTGCGTTGAAGACAAGCATAGATAACATTGATTACATTAGAAGCTGAGTCAGATCAGACAAAAAGTCTTGAAGGATTTAAGTTGATCAAGGAGTTCAGCAAGGAGAGGATTTGAAGTAAAAGAGTTCTATCAAATCTAGGAGAGGTGAGGCGGCAGCAAAAGGGAAAAGAATTAACTGATAGAGTTCTACTGGAGAAAGAATTGAACATCAAAAATGACTCTATCACAGGTTAGCTTAAAGACAACAAATGTGACTCAAATCCAGTACTCACGCATGTACTGAAAAGTTAATCAACAATCAGCATATCAGTTCACATACTTGAAGAAGAATCTAGTCTTACTTAGCAAGTCATAAACTGTGTAGCAGTTATTTCTTGTATTGTAATGAGTCATTGATTCTAGTCTCAGTAATCTATAAACTGAGTTAGGATTTGTTTTCTTCAAGTTTGGAAACTTGAAGATTTGGGAACACTTATTTTGGAAGATTAGTGTTTTTGTAGTGATAGGAGTTAGAAGTTTTAATTCCTAGGTTACAAGAAGTCTTGTAATTTTATTGATTGTTGAGGCTCAAGTATTTTAGTGAAGTTGGGTTAAATCCTGTAGAGGTACAGGTCGTGGTTTTTTCACCTTTCTTGAGTCGGGTGTTTTCCACATAAAAATACTGTATTCAGTTTACTTCTGTGAACCACGTTTACTTACTTGTTCCGCAGATAGGCAATTACTAGGATGCGTACTCTAACAATTACTCTGATCCCTCTTTCTCACAAGTTGTGAAAAAGATATTTGAACTTCAACTGGAATTAAGGGAAAGAAGAAGGAAGAAGATAAGTTGAGATACAAATCTAACATAGTGGTGCAGCCTTTTTATACTAGTTTCTTTTTTCATACTTTTGGTTCTGAATCAGTATAACTTATTGTAAGTTGGTTCACATTAACTGTTCCATGTGATACGATATTCCTTTCTTTCTACTCTATTCATATAAAATACGCAACCATTATTATTATTACTCTCTCAACTGCAACTATTACATGCCAAGATTCCAATTGGAAAACAATAAAAAGGAAAAATTGATGAACATCCGATTCCGACTGTATATTTTGTTGTGCCAATTATAGCCAACAAGTCAAATTATTATTTGTTCCTTGTATCGATGTGATGCCATATTCCTTTAATATTGTTTGATCAATTGACCTACATACTAATATGAAAATCATAAAATATATTGAGAGCATAACCTCCCCTAGACAAAACTCTTTAAACAACTACATGTTTGTTCTTTTGGTTTCCCATCCGATGTTCGGTACACGCATTGGAGTCCGACTAATACGGATTCGCGCCGGGTAGGGCCCCATTCGGGGGTAGCGCTCCCTACCAAGAATTTTTTCATACCCAGGGCTCGAACCTGAGACCTCTGATTAAGAAAGGAGCAGCCCCATCCACTGCAACACATCCTTTGATGGTAAACAACTACATGTTATTATGTTCTGGTATGAGAAGAATGATTTTCAAGTCAAAGAGGTTTATATTTTCTTTCAGGAAAAGATAGAAACAATTCTTGTAATACTTATTTTTACTTCGAGAGAAAAGCAAAACACAATTATGACAAGAAAATCAAAGCAAAACTTTGATAGAACGTAACTTAAAAAGTTACAAAAGATCAAACACATTAGAAATTAATTTGGTTTGGAGGCAGATTGAGGATTTGAATTTATGGGTTCAAAAGTTAAGGTTTTTACTGGGACTCGTTTGATTTATTGAGTTACTAATAAACTCATAACTTACATTTATCTACCCCTGATTTGGTTGATTTCAAAATTTGTAGCTTATGGTGATTTGTTTATGAGCTCAATTAGGGGCGACAAAATTAACTCATAAATATATGAACCATCCAACCTGTTCAACAGTTCAAAATTGTGTGAATTAATTATTTTCTTTGCCCGCTTTGACTCACCTGAATTCAGTCTGACTCGCCCATTTGACACCCAATACTTCAGCAGTCTACTTCCAGGTCCATCTCACTAACTGGACAATCTCACAATTACCAGCGACATTTATATAGAGAGAATAGGAGGAGGTTCAACTACATACTATAATGCAAAGCTAAATATTTAGTGCTTCTTACATTTCCCTATCAAAAACAGTAGATTCCCACTTGATGTGCTTTATAACAACTTTAGTTTGCTTAAGCAAAATATATTTCATTTAATTAGTTGTAACAAAAATTTCAAAGTTTTCCCTGGCGTAATTATGTAAGTGGACTTCTATATGTAGATAAGAAATTTGCGACGGCATAATAGTGATCTCAGACCTTAGCCACTCTATTTGTGTGATATTTATTAAGGTGTTTGCGGAAGTTTCTCTCAAAATGTGAATTATGATGCCAAATGTATGGGTTTATAGTGATAAAATTTACATATCTAGTAGGTACAACATGATAGTGATATTATAAGTTATCATTCTTAATACTCTCTCTATTATAATTGATGTGATTTTAACTGGGTGGGTTTGTTCAGCTAAGGGTCATCAGGAAACAACCTCTTCACCTTCTCAAATCCCACTGGTGGTATAACACTGGATTTGTTGCCGTTAGTGTTGCTTTTGATTGGGCATGGAAAATATAAACCATAAGAAATGAAATTTGAGTAATGAAAAAATATAGTTAATATCAAGAAGATATTTGACATATCAACGTCAAACTTCCTTTTACAAATGATTGAACTAAAAAGGAAAGGTGTATCTAAAGTAACTTGATATATTTGATCTTTGTCTTCTTCTTCAAATCTATCAAAAATCACTTAAAAATTCATCACTTCTTTTTGGATTTATTAGATCTTGTTGTAGTTGTTAACATTGTCATATTATCCTATTTTGTCATTCCATCGATAGGTGTCTTTTTGGAACAAACTCCTAACTCACCTTGTTGTCCCAGCTTTCCTTCTTCCATGAGTTTGTATTGTTGCACAGGAGAAACATCTACATCCCTGGATGCATTTACAAATCATCTACATATCCAACAATTTTTCCTCCCCACCTTCCTCAAGTATGCCTTCACCTTGTCGAGTATTTATAGAAACACATGATGATGCATAGTTAGTACGGTACTATGCTTTACTTTGATGATTTAACAAACCTGTTTAGGAACTAGACACCACCAGGTCGATCTCTGAAGGAACTCGAGAATCGAATCTCAGGGGAGAACAAGTTGTACAATGCTCATTCAAGAGGAACTGTTTCTAAGAGGATCTTATCTCTTAGGGACTAGGTACGCACTAAGTCGATTTCGTACAAGTCAACTCTCACAGTTGTCCACAACCATAAAAGTGTTGCCAACTGTGACAGAACTACAGAAAAGGTGTTATAGTCCTTTTCTTGACTAATGAGAAACTTTCAAGGTTTTTCCTCCTATTTACTCCATATATATACCTCATTATGTGGGAGGAAAACCAAGCTTTTGCTCGATCAAAATTGTTCATTCTTCTTGCAAAGCCACCACAAAGTTCCATCAAGGCAAAGCTCCAACAACCACTAGACCAGTTTGCTACAATTGAATATGTCTTTAGGTCTATATTATTGAGTCTTTATATTTTTCTCTAACATTGTAAACCTACTCCTCTTTTGAGAAGCTTATGTAGGTATTTTATTTCATCTCTTATATAGTATATTTGGGGTGTGGGCTGGAGTTAGCCTTTATAGTGTTGGGGGCTAGAGTTAGCCATGGTATTACCTTTGTGGGCTAAAGTTAGTCTTTGTTATCTTCACAATAAAGTGATTTTAGAGAGTGATTACAATAGAGTTATTATAAGAGTGAGAGATTAAGAGATTAATTCTTTGGAATAGGTTGTAATCTGGAAATTTCTCTTGTTTTAGTGGCGTGGTTGAGAAACCTACTAAGATGGGTCATGGCTTTACTCCCTTGAGCAAGGATGTTAAGTCCTTAGTTCCCTGAAGCTTTTATTGTGATGACAAAGGCCTCTAGGCATTAGGGAACAGGTTGGGCTCACCTGTCATTATCACAGTCAATAGTCCAGCTGACACCGGTACAAAAGTTAGTAAAAAGTTTCTGTCACCTTTTTGCCTCAACCAATGAGATTGCTTCTAGGTTTTCTTGTGTCATAATATATAATGCTCATCTTCCTCAAAAAGGAAACTAATACTTCCATATACTCACAATTAAAGATCTTTCCAAAGTGCTACGGCGCTCAATCAAAGGTTGGAACTGTAATAGGGAAGCTATTGTTCATCGCGTTATATCTTTACTTCCTTGTTATAGTTGAGTTTTTGTATTTTGTACTTAAATTCTTGCCTACGTCTGCTTATAACTGTAGTAGGTGTGTGGTGTGACTGTCTCTTGTAAATCATCTAGAGATGATTGTCCAAGCTAGAGTTAGGTTGTCAGATAGAGTTAGTTGGAGGTGGAAGCAGTAGAGTTACTGCTTGGTTTCTTTATAATAGAGTTATTGCTAGGAAACAAAGGATTAGGAGGTTAATCCTTGGAGTTTGTATTCAAGAAGTTGCTTGAATATAGTGGAGCTTGAAGTCCTGGAGGCAAGTTGTGGCTTTTCTCCCTTGATCAAGGAGTTTCCACATAAAAATCCTGTGTCGTTACTTTTATGTACTTCTGCGCTTCTTACTTTATTTATTTCCTAGTTCTTATTTCATGTGTGATTCTGGGAACAGTTTCCTAAATCAAGGAGCAATCCACCCCAACCCTTCATTTGGTAACAGAGCGGGACTTTCTTATAAAGGCTAACACCTTGAAAGGATCCTGAGAAGAGAAATGGCAGCTCCTCCAAATTTAGAAGAAGGTCAGTCTACCACCAGACCCCTAAGATTCAATAGAGAGTACTATGGGTGGTGGAAGACGAGAATGCATGACTTCATCGTGACTAAAGATTGTGAGCAGTAGAATGTTATAGAAGATGGCCCTTTTGTTCCTACTAGGGTAGTAAATATTAGAGATGTAACTTCACAGGTTCCCAAAACAAAGAAGGAGTTTGATGAAGCTGACAGAAAGAAGATGGAGAAAAATTATAAAGCCAAGAAGATTCTTGCGTGTAGTATTGGTCCTAACGAGTACAATAGGATCTCTACCTATCAGATAGCTAAGGAAATCTAGGATTGTCTTTAGACAGACCATGAAGGAACCACACAAGTGAAGCAATCCAAAGTGGATATGCTAACAAATCAATATAAGACCTTCACCATAAAGGAAGATGAGTCCATCCAGGAGATGCATACAAGGTTCACTACTATCACCAATGAGCTGTACTGTCTGGGTAAAATTATTCCTACCCACAAACAGGTATGAAAGTTTCTGGGCATATTGCCTAAGAGATGGAAAAGTAAGGTGAATGCAATTACTGAGGCCAAGGATCTAAATAAAATGGCCATGGATGAGCATATTAGGAATCTTAAAACATATGAGAAGTTGAAGAAACTTGGGAAGCTTAAAGTTGAACCCAAAGATGAAAAAATTTGGTTCTGAAGGTGACCAAAGATAACTCATGTGCTGAGGATGAAGAAACTGCTTACATTTCTAAGTGAGTTATCAAGGCCTTGAAGAAATTTGGAGCTTTTCCCAGGAAAGGAGAATCCAGCAGATACACCACATATGCAAAAGCAAATGATACTTGTCATAAGGATGGTAAGCCTGGACACTATATCAAGGATTGTCCTATGCATGGGATGGAATAGAAAGATTATGTTAAGTAGAATAGTGAAAAGAAAGAATGAGGAAAATAGGTTGAGGGAAGATGTGACAGAAAGGTTAAAGCTGATAGAGTCACAATGCAAGTCATAGTTGCATTGAGTAGTGTTCATTTAAATTTTGGTGACTCTGAACAGCATGAGGATGTCTCCATGATGGTGATGGGGGATGATGCTCAAGTATATGATTCTCTTTTTTCCTTAATGGAAAAATCTGATGAAGAAGAAGATGATCGGGTAACACTCATGGACATCAAAGAAAGTATCAAAATTATACTCTTGTTGAGCTGAAGTCTCTTGCGGGTGTGTTAATTGATAATGTAAATGATCTTACCAGAGATAAGGAGTGTTTAAGTTAAATCTTAAAAAAGTGAAGAAATAGTGGCTGATTTAAATGTGTTAAAGGTCCAAACTTCAAGTTGCTAGTCATTCACTGTTGAAATTGAGTCTCTTATTGAAAAATTGAATGAAGTTTCTAGAGTGCAGTCAAAAAGAAGAAATGAAAAGCCTCAAATTCAACTTGATCTAGAAGAGATTCTGAGTGAGGTTATAATAAAATAATTGCATTATTAGAGAGGTGAGGTGAATTGGAAAGGGAGATGACTGCAGTAAAGGTTAAGCTAGATAAAGTTATAAAATGGACTACTTCATCTGAAACCTCATTTATCCTAGTTTGTCCAGAGTCAAATAGAAAGAGGGGGGTTGGTTTTCATAGTGTGTACCCAACCTACAATCCTTTTAGGAAGTATGTTTCTGTGAGGGACAATTTTCTCTATTCACACTGTAGGAAAAATTGACACAAGATGGAGTCTTTTCCTGAAAAAGTTGTTGCTCTAAAGGAATTGAAAGAATCTTTTTTAAAAGGGTGGGAACTCAAGTTAAAATGGGTTCCCAAAACTGGTCATTAATTGTCATTGCAGGGCAAAGCTAGAGGAATCAGCCACCACTAGATCATAGATAATGGTTGTTTAAGGCATATGACCGGGGGAATTGAAAACTTACTCTCGCTTAAAGCCCACGGAGAAGGTAGTGTTTCTTTTAGTGATGGTAATAAAAGCTACATTATTGGCATCGGGAAAATTGGGAATAGTTTGAATGAAACAATCGATGATGTTTATTTTATTGATGGACTCAAACTAGTCTATTGGGTGTCGCTCAAATCTGTGACAAAGGAAATAAAGTATGATTCAGATTAGACAAATGCTCAGTCATCAAGATCATTGGTGGCAAAGAAGTGTTAATGAACTAGAGGAACAAAAATATTTATTTTGCTGATTTAAGCTCCTGTGTGTCCAAGGATATAGCATGTCTCAATATGTAGGAAGATGTTGTCGATTCATGGCATCGGAGGCTTGACCATGTTAGTTGAAAATTGTTGAACAAACTAGTTAAGAAGGATCTGGTTTGATGCTTGCCAAATGTGAAGTTTGTTAGTTCCAAAGTATGTGATGCATGTGACAAAGAAAAACAGACAAAGTCTTCCTTTAAGCCCAAATGGGAAGTCAAGACTTTCAGGCCTTTGCAACTTCTTTACATGGATCTGTGCGGCCCTGTAAAGATTTCCCATAGAGGGGGAAAGAAGTATATCTTAGTCATTGTTGATGACTACTCTAGATCCACCTAGAATTTCTTTCTAAAGTTAAAGGATAAGACATTCTATATGTTTGAGGCTTTTGCAAAGCAAGTTCAAGTAAAGTTTGATGAGAAGATTGCAGCAATTAGGTCAGATCAAGGTACAGAATTTCAGAATGCCAAATTCAATCATTTCTGCACTGAGTTTGGAATTAGTCACAACTTTTCAGCTCCTAGAAAACCTCAGCAGGATGGTGTTGTGGAAAGAAAAAATAGAACTCTTGTGGATATTGTAAGAACCATGTTGATAGATTCTGAACTTACTCACAACTTCTGGGTTGAAGTCATTAATACTGCATGCTATATGACTAACAGGTGTCTTGTGAGATCTATCCTACACAAGACCACTTATGAACTTCTAACTTTGGTCCAAAGATGAAATTCTTAATGATGGTTGTATTCACCAATTTTTGCAATAATAGCTTGGGCCACGGCGGGATTAGCCACATTTTATATGTTTCGGATCTATTTACTTAATTTTGAAGGGAATTTAAACGTTCATTTTCAAAAATATGGTGGGAAACACAAAACCCCTTTCTATTCAATATCTCGATGGGGTAAAAATGAAATTAAGAAAAAGTCTTGTTTATTAACAATGAATAATAATGAAAGTACTTTTTTTTTCAGAAACTATATATCCAATTGATAAAAATGAAAGAAAGGTGACACGACTTTTTATGACTATTGCTCATTTTGAGCATAAAGCGGTTCATTCATATCCTTATGAATCGGACAATACTATGCTATTCCCAATATTTGTATTAGGACTCTTTACTTTATTTGTTGGATCGATAGGAATTCCTTTCAACCAAGAGGGAGTGAATTTAAAGAAAGCCCAAGCTAAGTTATTTCAAACCTTTTGATTGTAAGTGTTTTGTCCTGAATAATGGTAAAGAGGATCTTAGAAAATTTGATTGAAGGAGTGATAAGGGAATATTCATTGGCTACTCCTTTATAAGAAAAGCTTATAGGATCTATAACAAAAGGACACAATGTGTGGAAGAGAGTGTTCATGTCATACTTGATGAAGCAAAAAATGTTAGCAAGGGTAACACATCAAATAATAATGATGATGAATCAGGAATTTCTTTAATTGTTCCAGAAAGGCCACATGAGGGAAATAATGATGTTGTGTCCCAGGTTTAGAATTAGGAATAGAAGATGAAGTCGCAGAAGATCTGCAGAATGAAGCAACTCATTCAGATTTTGAACCCCCTTTCGGTAAAATAAATGATCAGATTGCTTAAAGTGACACCTTAATGGAAACTGAATCAAGCTCTAGTCAATTCACTCCTCTTAGATCAAAATGAAAGCATCACTCCTCCCATCCTCTTGACAACTTCATGTCTCCTCTGAACTCCGGTGTGGAAACAAGAAACAAAGACAAGAAACTTTGTGTCTTCTCTATATTCTTGTCACAAATTGAACCCAAGAATGTAAGGGAAGCATTAAAGGATGCATATTAGATCAATGTTATACAAGAGGAGCTCTACCAGTTTAAAAGAAACAAGGTTTGGCATTTGTTTCCAAAGCCTTCAAACAAAACTATCATAGGCACCAGATGGGTGTACAAGAACAATACTAATGAACATGGAAATACTATTAGTAACAAAGCCAAGTTGGTTGTACAAGGCTATAATCAAAAAGAAGGCATAGATTATGATAGTACATTTGATCTTGTGGAAAGAAAGGAGGAAATTCAAATCCTTATTTCTTTTGCCTTTTACATGGAGTTTAAACTATTCCAGATAGATATGAAGAGTGCCTTTTTAAATAGTTTTCTAAAGGAAGAGATTTTTGTTAAGAAGCCTCCGGGGAATGTTGATCTGCCCAATCATGTATTTAAATTGGAAAAATCCCTTTATGGCTTGAAACAAGATCCCCGAGCTTGGTATGAGAGATTGTCCAAGTTCCTACTTGACAATGGGTTCAAAAAAGGAAAAATTGACAATACATTATTTCTAAAAACTAGAGGAAGTAATCTTCTTATTATTCAAGTCTATGTGGATGATATCATATTTGGAGACACCACCAGCTCCCTTTGTGATGAGTTTGCCAAACTAATGACCAGTGAATTTGAAATGAGCATGATGGCGGAACTAAACTTCTTTATTGGCTTGCCGATTAAGCAGGGTGCATCTACCACTATATGACAACAGAAGTATATTTAAGAACTTCTTAAAAGGATTCATATGGAGAATGCAAAGCTTATCGATACTTTTATAGGCCCCTCTTCTAAACTAGACTTAGATGAGTCTGATCCTTCTATGAATGAAACTATGTATAGAGGGATCATTAGTTCACTTCTTTACCTAACAGCTAGTAGACCTGATATTGTTTTCAGAATTAGAATGTGTGCTAGGTTCTAAGCAAGTCCAAAGAAATCTCACTTAAAGGCTGCCAAGCGAGTCTTAAGATATCTCAAAGGAACTCCTGATCTGATTTTTTTATCCTTCTGGTGACTATTTTGATCTGACTAGATATGTTGATCCTGATTATGCTGGGTTCTTGGTGGATAGAAAAATTACTTCAGGAATGACTCACTTCCTAGGGTCATCTCTGATTTCATAGGGTACCAAGAAATAGAATTTTGTGGCTTTCTCCACAGCTGAAGCTAAATATGTTGTTGCATCATGTTATGCACAACTTATGTAGATCAAGCAATAGCTTGAACTTTGGTATCCCCTCCATTGTACTGTGACAATACTAGTGTAATCAACATGGCAAAGAATTCAGTTCAGCACAAAAGAACAAAGCATATTGATGTTAGACACCACTTCTTAAGAGACAGTGTTGAAAAGGGGTTGATCAAGATTGTTTCTATAGCACTGATGATCAGATTGTTAATATCTTCACCAAATTACTTGGTCGAGAACCTTTTGAGAAGAATATGTCAAGGTTAGGGCTGATAAGACCTAGTTGAATTTTTGCCACTCTTTCTTTTTCCTTCTAATATGGCTATGATTTGGTAGGCAGCTATCCAAGTCAGATGTTCCATATGTACTCGGTTTCCTACCATACCTCTTTGATGATGCCAAAAGGGGGAAATAAACTGTAAGGGGCTGGTAGATGTGGGTAGAGGGGGAAGTTGCTAATATATAGTGCTTTTTGGTAGTTGTGTTGTGCTTTGTAGGGGAAATTATGTTGATATGGGAAATATAAGCTCATCGATATGAGGAATAAGGTAGAGAATGGATATATTCTTATAGGCATCAGTAACAAGGGGAATTGGTTGGGTAAATTGTTCTAGCATGTGGGCGTGTGGCTTATGTTGTGTTGCTGAGGTGTAGGTTGTGATGTGTAGAAGTTGATTAAAGATCATGAGTACGCTGATCTGATTGTATGGGTTTACTATCATCAAAAAAGGGGGAAAATTGTTAAGTCCTTAGTTTTGATGATTGATAAATTCATAGTTTGGGACCTGTTCCCTGAAGCTTTTGTTATGATGACAAAGGCCTCTACGTATTAGGGAATAGTTTGGGCTCACCTATCGCTTTCACAGTCAACAGTCCAGCTGACACACGGTACAAAAGTTGGTGAAAAGTTGCTACCACCTTTTTGCCTCAACCAAGGAGATTGCTTCTAGGTTTTTTGTGTCACAATATATAATGCTCATCTTCCTCAACAAGAAAACTAGCACTTCCATTTACTCATAATTAAAGATCTTTCCACAGTGCTGCAGCACTGCAATCAAGGGTTGAAACTGTAACAGAGAACCTATTGTTCATCAAGTTATATCCTTACTTCCTTGTTATAGTTGAGTTTTTTGTATTTTGTACTTAAATGCTTCCCGACACTTGCTTATGATTGTAGTAGGTATGTGGTGTGACTGTCTCTTGAAAATCATCTAGAGTTAGGTGATTGTCCAAGTTAGAGTTCAGTTAGAGTTAGCTGGAGGTGGAAGCAGGAGAGTTACTACTTGGTTTTCGTGTAATAGAGTTATTGATAGGAAACAAAGGATTAGGAGGTTAATCCTTGGAGTTTGTATTAGGCACAAAAAGGTGGTAGCAACTTATATGGTATCAGAGCCAGGTCCATACCAATTTATTCATCGATGTTGGACCCCTATATTATATTGTCCATGCTCCAGTTAACAAGGTCTGAGCGTGCGAGGGAGTGTTAAGACTCCCACATCAGACGAAAAAGAATGGGTACTTGGTTTCCTTATATGAACTTCGGCTATCCTCCCTAACGAACTAGCTTTTGGGGTTGAGTTAGACTCAATATCCATTTCTTTATAAAACTTACCAGTGCATCTAGTAGTTGTTTATCCAACTTATTAATAGTAGAACTCACCATAGCTTTCTGTTGTTTATTACTGCACGACTTGATTGACAACAATTCCACTTTTGATTGTGTTGAAGTCTCACATTGATCAATTAAATTTCCAGCTACGAGTGCAGCATTCGAAGTCCTAGTTTTCACCCCTTGATCTTTCGTTACAGGTGAAAGTTGGATTCCAAGTATTCCAGCAGAAGATGCAACAATATTATATGTAGCGGCTACACCTTGTATTCCACAAGGCACAACAATACTCGTCATCCCAAAAGGAACAAAGACAACTGCATGAGAATTTAAGTCGAATTTTGTGGCACTTGAGTTGGACTGGTAACATGTAAATACCTTATATCGCCAAATTGTTTCCTCCTCATCACCGTAGTTTAGTCTTCAGCAACATTTTCGTTACCTCATCACCAAAAAAAAAAACGTACATAAGAAGAATGAGTATGCGGTTATGGCTCTCCACAAGACAATAACTATACAGTTTATGCGAAATATATTCCAAACCCGACTGGATCACCTCGGAATCTAACCAAATTTCGCAGACAAGTCCCAAATAGCTATCCCGAGCTACCAGAAGTCTCAGACCATGATTTGGACTTCTAAAACTAAAAATGATTGGGCTATCACAATGTTCTATTCTATTCTGTCCCTGCATTGTAAAATCTATACGTTAGTTCATTGCCTTCTAGGGAGCTGCCAAGGCTAGTTATGAAGCAAGATGCATTGGTTCACCTGGTCGTATCATGTAGAGCTCTATGTGTTCGTATCAACTTGACACAGCAGAAGAAAATTGACAGAGTGGCATTGTCCAATATAATCAGCATATTACATTTCCATGGTTCTCAATCTGTTTGAAGGAGGACGAATAAGCATTATGAAAAGATACTACTTGATCGCTATACTAATTAACAAGTCCACCAATAAAGTAGTCCATCGAGGAAAATACGTTTTTTATAGAAAAATCAACAGGAAGAAGAGTTTCCGGGGATTAATTCCGTTTCTATTCAGGATTAGGTTTCTAGAGTTAGAATCTCCATCGTTTGCCTGCCCTCATAGATAAAAATATAAAGCAGTTTGTATTTTTCCATGACCATATCAGAACCGAGATGCAAGCTACAATTGTGTCGTTATTAGAAAGATTGCAGGGGTTTCATCTTGTTAAAAGTCGCTTTAAGGAATAATGAAAACGATTTATTTTTTAATTTTCTCCCTTTTTTTTTTTTTTACATACAACTCCTAGTCAAATTGGGATTCCTATTTTTGGTAGGAAACTGATTAGTTATTATTTTTGGTAGCAAATAGTTTTTTTAATGGTAAGTTTAATCTATTTTTTTGTTATAATAGCACTATTTAAGGAGGAATTGATGATCAATAATATGTAGTTTTTACCAAAAAGAAAATTAAGCGTCTCTCCTCTTCTAACTCATCTCGATTTTCAATTTTTAACTGTATTAAAACCAGCAATTGGTATCTAGAGCTATTTTTCTTGAGGGGCCTATGAGTGAAGAGATGGCTTCTAAAAATAGTTTTTCACGAATAGCTCCATCTGTTTTTTATGGTGAAAATTATCAATTATAGGCTGTGAGAATGAAAACTTACTTGGAGGCTCTTGATCTATTGGAAGCTATGGAAGAGGATTATGAAATTAATCCACTGCCAAATAAACCCACCATAGCCCAAATCAAGAGTCACAAGGAAAAGAAAACCACGAAGTCCAAGGCAAAGGCAACTTTATTTGCTTCTGTTTCAACAACTATTTTTACAAGAATTATGTCTCTCACATCACCAAAAGGAATTTGGGATTATCTGAAGAAAGAATATGTTGGAGATGAAAGAATTCGAGGAATGCAAGTACTGAATTTAATAAGAGAATTCGAGTTGCAGAGAATGAAAGACTCCGAGACAATTAAAGAGTACTCGGACAGATTACTTGGCATTGTTAACAAGGTAAGATTACTAGGCACTGAATTTAAAGATTCAAGAATTGTTGAAAAAATTCTTGTTACAGTGCTCGAAAGATTTGAAGCATGTATAACTACCTTGAAAAATACACAAGATCTGTCCAAGATTACTTTGGCAGAGTTGTTAAATTCTTTTTAGGCACTGGAACAAAGAAAACTTTGAGGAAAGATGGTACAGTTGAAGGAGCCTTAGTAGCCAACCACAAAACTTAAAAAAGGGGTAAAAATTTAAAAAAAATTACCCACCTTGTGAGCACTGTGGAAAAATGGGTCATCCACTATATAGATGTAGGAAAAGGCCAGACGCGAAGTGCATCAAGTGCAATCAACTTAGCCATGAAGCAGTGATTTGCAAAAGCAAATTTGAAAACCATGAAGCAGATGCACGTGTGGACAATGAAGAAGAAGAACATTTTTTTGTTGCAAGATGTATCTCAAGTAAGGTTTCAATAAATAGTTGGTTGATTGATAGCAGTTGCACCAACCATATGACTTATAACAAGAGTTTATTTAAAGAATTAAAGCCTACTGAAATATCCAAAGTTAGGATTGGAAATGGTGGCCAGATTCTTGTTGAAGGAAAGGGAACTATTTTCATCAAAATAAGTTCAGGTAATAAAGCAATTTCAGATATTCTTTATGTACCGGATATTTATCAAAAGTTGTTGAGTATTTGTCAGTTGGTAGAAAAAGGATACAAAGTATCCTTTAAGGATAAACATTGTTTCATCAATGATGGTGCTGGAAAAAAAGTTTTAAACATGAAGATGAGAGGAAAACATTTCTTATTTGATTCAATGGAAGATGTTTATGTAGAACATGAAAAAGATCATAGGCTGAAAAAATTAGAAGATAATCCTCTAATTGAAAAGCACAAGCAATATGTGAACCTGCTAGGTCTAAAGGAACTTTCAATATCCCTAAAGGAATTGAAGCTAAGGAGGAGTTATCTATGTTTCAAAAAAATAAAACAGGTAAGTTTAAATTCAAAATGTTAACGAAGAAGGAACATATGCCAAAAGGATTTAATAGTCAAGGGTTGTATTCAAGACAAGAAGTGAATCTAATTTACTACAAGCCAAAAGATGAATCTGCAGATTTATTCACAATGGCACTTTCGGTTATCAAGTGTGGAGATCTCGAGACAGAAGATCAAAATTTTCCAGTTCCTAAAGCAAGGAGGAGTGTTAAAAGTTGCTTTAAGGAAGAATGCACGCGATTTATTTTTAATTTTACATACAACTCCTACTCAAATTGGGATTCCTATTTTTGGTAGAAAACAGATTAGTTATTATTTTTGGTAGCAAATACGCTTTCTTTTATGGTAAGTTTAATCTATTTTTGGTTGTAATAGCACTATTTAAGGAGGAGTTGGTGATCAATAATGTGTATCTTTTTCCAGAAAAGAAAAATAAACTTCTCTGTGTCTCTCCTCTTCTAACTCATCTCAATTTTCAGTTTTTAAATATATTAAAACCAACATATCTCCCCAGTAGTAACATTGTATAGAAAACTGTTAGCAACGTGACCAGCTTTGTGGTCAGTCAATAGTTAGCTTGTTGCATTTATTATAGGAGTCAATAAGTAGTTTCCTAGTTTTTAGGCTGCAGGAGTAGTAGAGTCAGTATTGGATTCAGAATTATTAGGAATAAATAAACGTGTTGTTTAGTGGTTTTTATCTTATTTAAGGACTCTTGTAATTTCACAATCATAACTAGAATACAGAGAAAATTTTCACACTTGCGGAGTCTCTTTATTTTCATTGTTTCTGCAGTTTATTTTTCTATTATTTGGTATCCGAGCCAGAAAAAGATTTTTTCCTTTTTGGAGTACTATTGCAGCAACAAAACAATGACAACTGAAAATTTTGTTCAGCCTGCTATTCCGCGTTTCGATGGACATTACGACCATTGGAGTATGTTGATGGAGAACTTTCTTAGTTCCAAAGAGTTTTGATCAGTTGTGAGTATTGGCGTGCAAGAGCCAGCCACTGGTACTGCCTTGTCGGAAGTACAAAAGGCAGAGTTGGATAATCTAAGGTTAAAGGATCTCAAAGCGAAGAATTACCTTTTTCAGGCTATTGATTGCTCAATACTGGAAACAATTCGTTGCAAGGATACTTCTAAACAAATATGGGATTCCATGAAGAATAAGTATCAAGGAACGGCGAAGGCGAAATGAGTGCAGCTTCAAGCACCTCTAGTGAGTTCGAGGCTCTACGTATGCAAGGTGGTGAGTAGGTAACAAATTTCTCTAAGGTTTTGGCTATAGCAAATAAAATGTGAATTCATGCAGAAAAACTAGAGTATGTTACCATCATTAAGAAAATACTTTGCTAGATGACTGCAAAGTTTAATTATATTGTCTGCTCCATTAAAGAATCCAAAGATGTTGATGCTCTTTCTATTGACGAGGTTCAAGGCTCTTTGTTGGTTCATGAGCAGAAAATAAACCAACAAGACAAGAATAAAGTAGCATTGAAGGTAGTGATGTCTTCAAAAGGAAGAGATCCAGAGAAAGACAAAGAAAGACAAATGGAAAGGAAAAATTGTCACCAGAAAGTGGAGAAAAACAAAGCTGGTGATTCCCAGGAAAAGGAAAAAAGACGTGACAAGTCTCAAGTTGAATGTTATTGATGCCATCAATTTTGACACTACCGATCTGAGTGTCGTACCAATTTAAGTAAGAATCGTGGTGGCAGATCTATTTTTGCAGCAAGAAAGGAAGACGCGGAAACAAAGAAAGAAGAAGAGGAGGTTTCACTTTTGATGGCGTATACTTTCAAAGAGAAAGTTTCCACTAATTTATGATATCTTGATTCCAGCTGTAGTAATCACATGTCTGGGAAGAAAGAGGCATTCTCAGAGTTAGATGAAACTTTCCAAGATACCGTTAGATTTGTAGATAATTCAGTGGTCTCTTCCCAGGCAAAAGGAAAGGTACAAGTTTCAACCAAAAACAACTCCATTCATACCATAGGTGATGTGTTTTATGTCCCTGTGTTGAAGACAAATTTCTTAAGTGTCGGGCGGCTTCAAAAAAAGGGATATGAACTTAATATCAAGGGTGGAGTTTGTAAGATACAAGATACTCATTTGGATTTAATTGCACAGGTTAACATGTTATCAAATCGATTGTTTCCTTCGTATCTTCACAACTCCATAAAATCTTGTCTTTCTGCCAAAGTGAAAGAGGATAACTGGAAGTGGCATTTTTGTTATGGGCATTTAAATTTTGAAAGCTTAAAGTTCTTAAAGCAAAAATAGTTGGTGTTGGGTCTTCCACAGCTTGAATCTCCTGATGAAGTATGTGAAGAGTGTGTAGTTAGCAAGCAACATCATGAAACATTTCCAACAGAAAAGTCTTGGAGGGAAAATAAGGTGTTAGAGTTGGTGCACTCAGATATTTGTGGTCCAATAAGTCCTACGTCTAATGGAGGTAAATGCTATTTCATTAGCTTCATTGATGATTATAGCAGAAATAGGTCTATTTCTTAAGAGAAAAATCAGAAGCATTTGAAACTTTTAAGAAGTTTAAAGTGTTTGTTGAAAATGAAGTTGGTTGTCAAATTAAATGTTTGCGGACTGATCGGGGTGGCGAATACAACTCACTAGAATTTGTAGAATTTTGTGAGAAGCATCGAATCAAAAGGCATCTTATGGCAGCCTACACACCTCAACAGAATGGTGTGTGTGAAATAAAAAATCGCACAATTCTTGATATGGTGCGTAGTCTTTTGAAGAGAAGTGGCTTACCAAGAAACTTTTAGGCAAAAGCAATTCATTGGAGTGTTCATATATTGAATAGATGTCCTACTAGCTCTATTCAAAATACGACACCTCATGAATCTTGGAGCAGGCGTAAACCAAATGTTAAGTACTTTTAGATTTTTGGGTGTATAGCATATGCCCATATTTCAAATGCTACAAGGAAAAAGTTGGACGATAAAGGTCACAAATGCATTTTTCTTGGTGTTGATGACAAATGAAAAGCTTATCACTTGTTCAATCCTATTACCAAGAAAATTGTTATTATTCGAGATGTTATTTTTGATGCAGAAGCAATCTGGAATTGGAGCGACAATAGTTCGCTTGAACGTATTCCATTTTCTATTGAAGAAGAAGAAGAACCAGAACGATCTTTGGAGATTAGTTCACAAGCAAGTCCTACAGTACAAGATGCTGGAGGTGTTGAACATAAATCAGTGATGCTCAGTTCAACAGTAAACGTCCTCAATGTAGCAGAGGTGCACCGAGTTGGATGGAAGATTATGAGGTGTATGGGATCAGTAAATCTAGAAATATAGTCAGTCATTTTTCTTTATTTGCAGATTGTGATCCTATATCTTTTACTAATGTCGTCAAAGATCGAAAGTGGCAGCAAGCCATGGATGAGGAGATTAGATCAATTGAAAGAAATGATACCTGGGAGTTGACAAATCTTCCAGAAAATCAAAAAATCATCGGTGTCCAATGAGTTTATAAAATAAAGTTGAAGGAAAACAGAGAGGTCGACAAGTTTAAAGCCCGCTTAGTAGCAAAAGGCTATAAGCAAGAATATGGTGTTGACGATGAAGAGTTGTTTGCTCCCATTGCTCGATTAGATACCATAAGATTGGTGATTGCTTTGGCTGCTCAAAATGCTTGAAAAATCTTCCAGCTGGACGTGAAGTCTGCCTTACTACATGGTGAACTACAAGAAAAGGTATTTATCGGACAACCTCCTGGCTATGTGAAATTTGGTGATGAGAATAAAGTGTTTAGATTGAAAAAGGCTCTGTATGGACTAAAACAAGCTCCAAGAGCTTGGTATAGTTATATAGATACTTATTCTTTAAAGGAGGGATTTCGAAAGTGTCCATATGGATATGCTCTTTATATAAAACAGAAGGGGGTAGGGGTTTTAATGGTGTGTTTATATGTGGATGACTTAATTTATACCGGAAGTAATCTGCCCATGATTGAGAATTTTAAGAAGTCCGTGATGGTTGAGTTTGACATATCGGATTTAGGTATGATGCATTATTTTCTTGGTCTAGAAGTGAATCAATCTGTTGATGGCATTTTTATTTTTCAAAAGAAATATGTGCAAGATATTCTGGAAAGATTCCAAATGAAAAACTGGAACACTGTGAGCACACTAATGGAGAAGGGTCTGAAGTCATCAAAGAGCCTGAAGGAAGAAAAGTGGACAACACTTTATACAAACAAATTGTGAAAAGTTTGATGTACTTGACGGCAACAAGGCCTGATGTTATGCACGTTGTACGTCTCATTAGTAGGTTCATGGAGAGTCCAAAAGAAATGCATCTACAAGCTTCTTAGAGGATTCTGCGATACTTGAATGGTACCAGTGACTTTGGAATTTTTTATCAGATGAAAGCAGCTGGACATTTGGTTGGTTACACTGATAGTGACTATGCTGGAGATCTTGAAGACAGGAAAAGTACATTGGGATATGCTTTTATGTTGGGGTCTGAAGTTATTTCTTGGTCTTCAAAAAAGCAACCTATTGTTACTTTATCAACCACAGAGGAGTATGTTACTGCAGCTTCATGCGCTTGTCAAGCTATTTGGTTGAGGAACATCCTTGAAGAACTTCATTTTAAGCAAGAAGGACCAATGCCAATCTATTGTGATAATACTTCGGTGATTAAATCTTTCAAAGAATCCAGTTGAACATAGACGGAGTAAGCATACAGATGTGAAGTATCAGTTCTTGCGTGATCTAACTAAAGATGCAAAGATTAGTCTTATCTATTGCAGAAGTGAAGAGCAGGTCGCAGACATATTCACAAAGCCCTTGAAACCAGTGTCATTTCTAAAGCTACGTGATCAACTTGGTGTTTGCAAATTAAATTGAAAGTTGTTTCAGTTTAAGGGAGGGAATGTTAGCAACGTGACAAGCTTTGTGGTCAGTCAGTAATTAGTTTGTTGCATTTATTTAGGAGTCAATAAGTAGTTTCCTAGTCTTTAGGTTGCAGGAGTAGTGGAGCCAGTATTAGATTCAACGTGTTGTTTAGTGGTTTTTATCTTATTTAAGGACTCTTGTAATTTCACATTCATAACTGAAATACAGAGAAAATTTTCACACTTGCAGAGTCTCTTTCTTTTCATAGCTGCTGCAGTTTATTTTTCTATCAGAAACTTGAGACCTATCCTTATAAGACAACAAGCAATGATTTGAGAAGATAATAATCTTCGACAATCCTGTGTCTGAATAATGATGAGGAGCTAGTTGTAAAGAAAATCCTAATTCATGTGTTCTTGGTAAGACAGGAGGAACAATAAGCAGTTCAATCATGAAAAGGTGTGTGGCTGAGGGACCATGAACAATGTGAGACTAGGCAAATTTGGGATCCTTCCATATCAAAGCGTTCCAAGCTATAGAAACATAGTTGAACAGTGACGTCCTATTGACTCTTCCGACTTCAGAGATGAGAAGTTCACCTCCAGAAGACATGAACATGTATATAAGCCAACTACATTGTGGAAAAAGCTGATTTGGCATTTACCCTTGGAGGACAGATATACATATATAAACACATATATACATAAAGCACCACTTGATACCACAAGGTCTTTATGAAATTTAACTCTGATGATCCCAAATTGGAAAAAGCTGCCACCTTGCAGATTGAAGCGGAAATGAGTGACACGACAGAACATGTTTTAGCAACACCTATCTCTACTAGTGCCCCATTTACGTTGGCCCTCCCCTATAATCGTTTACCGTTGACACTATTAGGTTCGAAATTGAGAGAGTATCATGCGGAAGCTTTTAGTTTGTAAATCATAAAGACGATAATTCAGACAACAAATAAAAGTATACTAAAACATAATATTATTGATATGATTTAGCCAAATTGGCCTACATATTAAAAACTAAATCAAAAAATATAAAAACTATTTGAGAAAAAAATTCCCCAACTCTTAAAAGAGTTCATTATAGATACTATTGTGTTATGGCTTGAGAGATCTTCTATTTATAGAGATACAAAACCCTTCCTTTAAGAAAGAAAAAACCTAAAAAGAAGATCTTTTCAAAACAAGGACACTTTTTTCCATCAAGAAAAGTAATTCTAATTCTGGTAGAAAATCGGGTAAAGTAGAAAAATTCAGGGCAAATCCTAACAGTCACATGTTAGACGTTTTGTTGAGAATATTATCCCATTATCATTTGTTGATGATGAAAATCAAATTAAACGAGAGAAATCAAGATTTGTTTGTTCGTTTTGTGTTCCTCAATTGTTTTGGACCAATTTTTATCGTGAGATACATAACTAAACTTATTATCACAGCATGATACTTTTGGTGATAAATTGTTGTGCCATCCCAACTCTTGAATTTGTAATAAGAAGAGTCTCTTTATTTTCCTATTGAGTATCCTATTAAAAATCTTGACGATTGCTCAAAGGAAGACTTGTAGAAACGAGAGGAAAAAATGAGATAAAGTATATTTTTTGAAGTCGTTCATTGAAGATCATACAATATCTTTCTATGTGCCCTTATTATATAGCAAGAATAATTAATTATTGTTGTTTAAAAGTCAATCTATTCATGAGTCTTGATAAATATTCTTGCTTGCTCACTAATAGATTGACTAATTAATCTGCTATGGTTCATCATGTTTTACATAGGCTTGCTTTCGGTTGAAGTATGTTAAGATTAGTGCCTCAAGAGCTGCAGATTAGTTGTACTAGCTGCTGAAATTCAGCTTACAGCTTTAAAGTTGGATTAAGCTTAGGTAAATAAGGCTGCAATCATGCACAATCTGATTTTATAACAGCTACTAATCTTTAGGCAATAATGTTAGAGATATGATAGCTTATTTTACTCCTTTAATTAAGATTTTTCAGTTATGATTTTGTGTATAAATGTGGCAGTGAGTGATTTCAATAAGCAATGAAATAAACAAAAATTTTCTGCTCTCTCTTCTTAATTCAACATCTGTTGTTTTTTCCTTTATACAGATTAAGTTCTGTTCTTTCTTTCCAACAAATTGGTATCAAGAGTAGTGTCACCTTGAGGGACCTGTGAGAAGAGAGTGAATAAAAACTACAAGTTCTTTCTATATGGCCATTTTTAAGCTGTTATCTTAAATAGCTTATAGAAAATGAATTCTGAAACAAGCTTTCTAATTCCACCCGTCTTCAATGGTGAGAATTATCAAGCTTGGGCAATTAGAATGACAGTTCATCTTGAAGCACTGGATCTATGGAAAGCAGTAGAAGAGGACTATGAAGTAACTCCTCTTGGAGATAATCCAACAGTAAATCAGATGAGACACCACAAAGAGAGAAAGACAAGGAAAGCCAAAGCCAAAGCATGTCTTTTCTCTGCGGTATCTCCTTCAATTCTTACTAGAATTATGCAAATGAAATCTGCTGCAAAAATTTGGGAGTGTCTTGAAAAGGAATACCAAGGAAACGAAAGAGTTCAAAATATGCAAGTGATAAATTTGATTCGGGAATTTGAAATGAAGAGAATGAAAGAATCAAAAACCATAAAAGATTATGCAGATCAGCTACTTGACTTAGCCAACAAGGTGAGATTGTTTGGTAAGGATTTTACTGATGAAAGAATTGTTCAAAAAATTCTTGTCACACTTCCTAAGAAATATGAAGCCACAATCTCTTTTTTAGAGAATTCTAAGGATCTGTCAAGCATTACCTTGGCAGAACTTGTTAATGCTTTGCAGGCATTGGAGCAAAGGAGAATAATGAGGAAAGAAGGTTCTGTTAAAGGTGTTTTTCAAGCTAAATCACAAAATGAGTCATACGAGGAAAAGAAAAAGAACCAGAAACAAAGGCATTACAATAATTACAATAATCAGGGAGGAAGTAATTCACCCTGCCCTCATTGCAAAAAGACAAATCACTCTCAACAGAAATATTGGTGGAGACCAGATGTCAAGTGAAACAAATGTTGTCAACTCGACCATGTGGAGAGGGTATGCAAGTCACAAACGCAACAAGAAGAAGCCAAGGTTGATGTAAATCAATATGAAGAAGAGCAATTGTTTGTAGAAACTTGTTTTGCTAGCAAAAACACTTCTAAAAATTAGTTGATTGATAGTGGATGCATAAATCATGTGACCAGTGATCATGAGCTCTTTAAAGATCTAGATAGATCTGTTATTTCCAAAGTCAAAATTGAAAATGGTGAATATCTTGACGCAAAAGGCAAAGGAACAATTGCAATTCAAAGCCCTACAGGTTTGAAACTTATAACTGATGTTTTCTTTGTTCCTGATCTTGATCAAAACCTCTTAAGTGTTGGGCGGCTACTTGAAAATGGGTTCAAAGTGTTGTTTAAAGAAAAAACATATGTCATTAAAGATTCTGATAATAAGGAGATGTTCAATATCAAGATGAGAGGAAGGATTTTTTCCTTGAATCTATTGGACGAGGAGCAAGCAACAATTGTTAAGTTGAAAAATAATTTCGAGTTATGCCACAAAAGACTCAGACGTTATCATTATGTTGACATACTCTTCATAAAAGACAATCAACTAACAAAAGGTCTCCTGAGCCTTGAGAAAAATCTGTCTGCTTGTGAAGCTTGTCGGTATGGGAAGCAAACAAGGCTTCCTTTTCAGAACCTATCATGGAGACCAAAGAATAAGCTGCAAACAGTTCACACGGACGTCGGAGGACCTCAGAAAACACCATTTTTAAATAGTACTGCTTTAGCTGTGAATCAAGCTCTTGGGATTCGGAAGTTGCTGGCAGATTCGTACATGGAACAAAAGAAGAGTACTGAAATCCTTGTGGATAATGAAGCTAAAATTTCAATTGCAAATAATCATGTTTCTCATGAAAAGACAAAATATTTCAATATCGAACTTTAGTTCTTGAGGGAGGTGCAAAAGAATAGAGACATAATCATGGTGCACTTTAGAACTGTTTTTTAGAATGCTAACATTTTAACGAAGTCTCTACCTAGAGAAAGATTTAAATTTCTCATAGATAGACTTGGTGTTACAGCTCTTGAGTCAAGGAAGAGTGTTAAGATTAGTGCCTCAAGAGCTGCAGATTAGTTGTACTAGCTACTGAAATTCAGCTTACAGCTTTAAAGTTGGATTAAGCTTAGGTAAATAAGGCTGCAATCATGCACAATCTGATTTTATAACAGCTACTAATATTTAGGCAATAATGTTAGAGATATGATAGCTTATTTTACTCCTTTAATTAAGATTTTTCAGTTATGATTTTGTGTATAAATGTGGCAGTGAGTCATTTCAATAAGCAATGAAATAAACAAAAGTTTTCTGCTCTCTCTTCTTAATTCAACATCTATTTGTTTTTCCTTTATACAGATTAAGTTCTGTTCTTTCTTTCCAACAAAGTAAATGTGATATGTCTGGCGTTGCTGTTGGAGTACCACATCGGTAGGTTAAAGGGTCATTGGTCTCCTTATATGGTCTTGGGCAATCCTCCCCCTCATGAGCTAGCTTTTGAGGTTGAGTTAGGCCCAAGGTCTATTTCTTTATCATGGTATCAGAGTCAGGCCCACCCAATTCATTGTTTCCGATGATGGGCCCCCATCTTATATTGTTCACATTCCAGATGTCCAGCCCTGGGCGTGCGGGGGTGTTGGAGTCCCACATCGGTGGGTTAATATCCAGCCCTGGGTGTGCGGGGGGTATTGGAGTCTCACATCGGGGTCCCCGTCTTATATTTTCACACTCCGGATGTCCATCCTTGGGCGTGCGGGGGGATGTTGGAGTCCCATATTGGGGTTAATGTCCAGCCCTGGACGTGCTGGGGGTGTTGGAGTCCCACATCGGTGGGTTAAAGGTCCTTGATCTCCGTATATGATCTTGGGCCATCCTCCCCTCATGATCTAGCTTTTGAGGTAACGCTTTTGAGGTTGAGTTAGATCCAAGATCCATTTCTTTATCAGTTGCTCCTAAATTACCATAATCAGTTGCTTCTAAATTACCATAAGGCAACATACAGCTATACGTGGTTATACAAATAATAAAGTTATTAGAGTATAGTGTGTTGAACCCATAGAAACTTGTAATTTACTATTTACTAAATTAAACTAATTCTAGTTATCTAAACAAGAAATAGAATTCAAGGTTATGTTTCTAAATTAAAGAAAATAAAAGGAAAACAAATAGTGAATCAAGAAAGAGCAATTTTTAATATTATCAATGAGATGAAATCGACCTTGGACTATGAGTTATCTAACAAACACTTTGTGTTCTTCAATTGATTCAACTTCTTAATTTATCTAGTTTACAGATTAACAGGATTAATATTACGAATAAGAATCTTTCGAGTCCTAAGTAATCGCCTACTCGTATTACTTTTGCGCCTCTATGTCTATGGTCATGAACTTTAACACGAATGCATTTACAACTCATATAAACTATCCAAGCAACGCATTTTAGGTATACTAGTTTAGTTATACACGTCTTGCGCGTGTACCTCACTTTAATGAGTTTACATGTTACACTAAATAGAAATTTATTTAAATAATAAAAAAATTATTGTATCTTTTGAACATGTATAGATGGAGAATTTATTTAATTAAACCTAATATATACAAAAAAAATTCTCAACGCCAATCAAAATTTATCTACCACCTTTAAACTACAACAAAATAATACGATGGTAGAGATATCAAAACAATACAATTAAACCTAACCTTTGCAAAAGATTTTCCTCAAAATCGATCGACATACATCTACCACCTGTCAACTACAATAAAATAATACGATAATAGTGATATCAAAATAATACAACTAAATCTAACCTTTACAAGGAAAAAAAATCAAATTAGAGACATCAAAACAATCTAACCTTTTCCTAAAAAAAAAAATTAAAACCGACCAACATTTATCTACCACCTGTAAATTACAACAAAATAACACGATGATAAAGATGTCAAAATAATACAATTAAACTTAATCTTTGCGCAAAAAATTCATAACAAAGCTTTGTGCAAAGATTATGATCAATAAAATCAAAACGTAATATAAATAGAAATTTGAAATTCAAAAATCACAGAGTTACCCAATAACAAAGCTATGATCACAAAATTTTACTACCCAAATAATGTATTTTATAAACCTAAAAACGGATTTGTAAAATTGAAAAAAAAAAAAAGAAATATAAAGACTCCTAAACTAAAGTATTATAACAAAAAATTAATAGTCCTAGCCTAATTAAAAAAAAAAAAAAAAACAATCCCTCTTCTTTTGGGTGAAATCCACTATACACAAATTGAAATTTATTTTTGGAAGACTTTTTCTTCTTCTTCGTCTAGTAGTCTTAACCTATTTTATGTAAAATAGTTTTCCAATTTTTCTAAAATATTTAGAACTTTACCTTATATAGAAATTTTTCTTATATAATAACTCTTTGAAGTTGAATTTTCTTTAACAATTTATTGCCATAAATTTAGGAATTCAACTAAAAATAGAAAATCTTCTCCATTTAATATATATATATATATAAAGAGAGAGAGTCAAGATTCAATATTAAAAATTGAAGAAAAAATGTGAAAAAATGATTTTGTCTATTACGAAATCTTTTAATGAAAGGCAAAAAGTTCAAATCACTTTTCTAAGGGTTTTCATATTTTTAATATATTATAGATATAGATTATAGATAAGTTATAGATATAGATTTGAGGACTCTTAACTGTATTTTTATATATTTTAGGACTCTCATATTTATTTCTTTTCCATATTTATTTATTAAGATTCTTTCCATGTATTTTAGGATTCCTTAATTTAATAAAATAATAATTGAAGAAAAAAAGGTGAAAAGACAATTTTGTTTAAAGGGGAGATGTTTAATGAAGGGTAAAAAACGCAAACGTCAATTATAATTCACACTTTTAATATAATAGAGATAGAGATGTGTTTATCATATGTGTGAATCCGCTCTTCGATGCCCAGGATGAGAAACTTGCTTTATTTAATCTTATTGTCATCTTGAATTCTCACTTTTGAGCTCAATTTAACACTCGTTAGATAATATTCGATATATAGCTGGTCAAACAATTAAATAATTAAGCTCAGGGTTAAAAACTTGCTCTATTTAATCTTATTCTCATCTTGTTTCTTTTTATAAATTTAACACTTCCCACTCAATTTTGTTCTAAATTTCATCTCCCTATGCCAAAGACTGAAGTATTATCAGTTTATGGGATGCTCAACTTCTCCCGATGTACATTAATGCTTGAAATAGGGATTTACGTACATATATAACTAAATTATGAATAATCATAATGTTTATATTGTCAGAATACATAGATTAAATTCTAAAAGAATCCAACTTAAGAATCTTAACTCAGGAAGATTCTCTTATTTTTAGAATTATTAAAAGTAAGTATTTTCAGAATACTTCCTTCCTCAAAGTTACTTCCTCTTCTGCTAGCTCTTGGGTTTCGAAAAGCATCATTTGGGGAAGAAACTTATTACAAAAAGGTATTAGATGGAGGGTAGGATCCAGAGATAGTGTAAAGGTGTGGACTGACCCTTGGATACCCAACACATGTGGTTTCAAACCTAGGTTCTCTCAATCTCAAATGGAGTTAGAATTACAAGTGAATGACCTTATTGATCATAGAAAACCACACTTGGAAGCTTCAAGAACTTCAGAAGAGGTTTGTTATAGAGGATATCAATGACATTTTGTCTATCCCGATCTCTAGTACCGGATCTCCAGAAAGGATTATTTGGCATCACACTAAGTCGGGAATCTATGAGGTGAAATCGGGTTACCATTTGGCGAGGGAAATTGATAGAAGTAGTATATCCAATAGCGGTAGTCCTCAATCAAGTTACCAGTCTTTTTCTAAAAAAAATTGAAATTTTTTATGGCCTATGGAATGTTAAAAATAAGTATAAATATTTCATTCGTAAATGTATCCTGAATGTGCTTCCTGTGAATGATGTTATTTCTAAAAGGCTAAAAAATAACTGTGATGTCTGTAAGAGTTGTGGTGAGGAAAGTGAAACTATTGAACATATACTTTTTAGATATCCAAAGGCTCAGATGGTATGGAAAATTTGCCCTGTTAAATGACTAAACATCAAAAATATTACAAACTTTACTAGATGGTGGAAAGAGCTATTTGATAATACTAATCAATATCCTGATTCTATTGAGCTAATTAAATTAAGTGTCTCCATAATGTGGCAAATTTGGAAGGTTAGAAACGATAGGAACTTTGATGATGTAATCTCTGATTCAAATGAAATTGTAAACAAGGCCCTTTTTTATTTTCAGGAATATGAAAGTAATTCACTTGTTATGCCTTCTCTCACATTGGGTCCTGACCATACTAATAATAATACAATTATTGTAGCAGAAGGTGTTGTGATTATATTTGCAGATGCTAGTTTACAAAAGGAGAAGAATATGGCAAGCATTGGAATAGCAGTTATGGATAGCTTTGAGAATTTGCTTTTCAATCCCTTGGTACCCCAATTCAATTTGTTGGGAAGACCATCATTGTAGAAGCACTTGCAATCCGGATTGTATTGGAAAAAGCTCAAGAAAATGAATGGACAAAGTTGTAAATCTTATCAGACGCAAAGAATGTAGAGATATGGTTTTGAAGAGGAATGTAGTTTCATGGGAAATAGATACTACGCGCGAAGACATATGGAAGCTAATGAGGATGTTTGAAGAAGTTTCAGTTACATATTTTTGGGTACGTTATAGTTTTGATGATTGAAAAACTGACAAAGTGATATGAAACATATCAATTAAGCTGGTTCACAGACACACTATCACTTATAGCTGAAACTTGCAGGAAATCATTGATGATTAAAGGCAAGGGTGGAAGAAATCAAGAACCAGATGAGTGGTTAAGTCTGATAAACTCAAGGAAATAAACATGCACATTATTTGAAGAAGTTGAATTTGATTCAAACACTTGATGATGAGGGAAAGAAAATTGAGATGAAAAAGAAGAGTCCTACGTGTAGAAAGAAAAAGTTTCTGCAGATTGAAGAAGCCTACACAAGATAGGAAACATACGAATTGAAATACTCTTTGTTAGATCAGTGAAGTTTCTGATGACTCACAGATGAATGGAACATGTTACTTGAGCTGGTCCAAGCATAGGAAGACAGATTTCTGGTTGTATTGATAGATGCAGACAAAGATTGCTGAAAGTCAGGAACGAATGAGCAAGCCTAATTCTGATAGACTTAAGCTACTGATCACGTGATAAATTGAAGAAGTTGTGGTTGAGTAAAATACTTGATGACAAGTTAAAGAAAAAGAGTCCTACTCAATCTAGGAGAGAAAGAGAGGCGGTAGTGAATAAAAAGAGTAAAGCAATCCAATTTAAAACAGGAGAGGACATCAACTGAAAGGGAGTCTAATTCAAGATAGGATAGAAAAGTTACTGAAGGGAGTCCAATTCGAAATAGGAGAGGAAATCAATTGAAGGTCTTCATCAGAGTTGGCTATAAATACAAGGGAAAAGAT
>NC_061121.1:43690092-43696243 GCF_002878395.1 Capsicum annuum
ATATTAAAAATATAATTAATTATTTAATTTTATTTATGTCACTTAAATTATGATAAAAAATAATATATATTAAATCCGTGCTGACACGAACCTTCGGAACCTAGTTTATCAATATGATTGAAATATACTATAATTATCCCTCGTTGTTTTTGTCACCCATGTGAACATGTTTTTGTCGTCCTCGTGCAATTTTTTCTTGGTCTACTTTCAATAATATTAATGTCAATTCAAATAGTGAGATAAAAGTAACTAATAATTGAGATGATAGTGGATAACCCTACCAATGAGTGTCAAATGAGTGGGTTTAATTGAATTTATACGGATTAAGATAGACTGAATCAATAAATTGATGGGTTATTAATTCGTCTAAAAGTTAATTGGGGTGGAAAGAGTGGAGTTGAAATGGGTTAGAGGGTAAGTCATAATTCAACTCACCCGATTCTTAATAAGTTTTTTTATATTCTTTTATAATATTTTAGTATCTTATAAATTATTATCTTTTATTACGATGATTATATATAACATATCAAATAAAAATATCTTATTGAAAATCTTTTAACAAGATTTTTATGAATAAACTTGAGGTAGATATGAGGCAAACTTTAATGAGCTAAAATTGATTGAATTAAGAAATAAATGGATCAACAATCAGCACAAACTTAGACAAATTAAGATTTTGATTTTATGGACTAATTTTATAGCAAATATACTTTTCAGCTATTGTTGAGAATTGACTCATCTTTAAAGTTTGAGACTGAAAAGTCACTCGAAAAGACCAGCTGGCTTTCTTCTATCCGTTATCTATGTTTGAACAATTACATTGAGTGTCATCTTCAATTTTAATACATTTTTAAAATCAATTTTATCCTAAGTAGTTAAATGAAAAAGACATATATGGATTATTTATCAATAAACGAGAGAAGAAATATAAATATGAAAAGGGCGTTAGGGATTTTATTTTATGAATGATATTTTAAATATCAAAATAGATATCAGGGAGTAGTCCAGTAAAAATTTTATTCAAATCACATAGTACCTATAATTGGTATGATGGACTCCCTCTGTATCAAATTATTTGTCATAATTTTTAAAAACAGTTTTCATAAATTATTTATTTTAAAAAAATTTGACAAGTTAGTTATTTTTTTCTCATTTTATCTTTGTAGCACATAATTGCTCTTGAAAACTACAAACACTCGATTATGGAGTGATAATGACACATAAATAAAGTAGATTTTTAATAAATAGAGATTATATTTTCAGACATGAATAAAGGTAAAATAATCAAAAACTCCTCCTAATTAATATTTTCTAAAATAAAAACATATAAAGGAGAAATAAAACAGATAATTTAAAACATATGAAATAAGTTACAAGCTTTCCAAAACACTCTCAAAGTTGTTTAGCAATAAAAGAAATATCTATCAATTTCATGATATATCCCATGGATCAATCGATTAGATGGTTAATTTATTAGCATGTCAAAACTTTTAAAGCTTATCAACATATAATAATTGACCTGCTAATGGATATTTTTTTGCCTACTAAATCCATCTACTCTCTTTTATATAATGGTTGGACAAGGATGAACCAAACCAGCCCTTATTAAAGTACTTAAGCCACGAGGAACACAAAGTATCACTTTCATGACAAGTTGGAATTAATTAAAAGGAAGTAAATAGTCCATCCCACCATATTAAATTCACTTTCAGAAAACAAAATAACTTTATGGAATGTCTTGCAAGAAAAACACGACCCAGTGATGGTAACTAATTATACATAGCCACGGAGCTAACATTTTATTTTTTTTTGTAAGAGAGCTAAGATTTTTAATTTATAAGTACCGAGTCAAAATTATTTTTATTTGCTGAATTTTACAATAAATTATTAACTTTTGTCGACTTCGTAACATAACAGTGTCACTCAGTATTACGGTAGGGTGTGCTATTGCTATATACCTTATCCATTAGAAAAATTTCTTTTGGCCATAATTTGACCATAATAGTAATAAATTATATTTACATTATAAACTAGTTAGTTTTATAAAATTTTTACCCTTTTCATCCAAAATTTGAATTTCTAACATTACTTTATTTATTATATCATTTTCCAATACATTAAAAATTATCCCAATACATGAAAATAGACAATTTATGTATTCTATTTATAATTATTTTCTAAACTGAAAATTACTTACATAATTAAATAATTTCCAAATGTAGTAATATGTAATTAAGAAAATAAAAATTAATTTGTACAAATTTATTTATTAATTGTTAGTTATATTTTTTCTTTTTTACGTTTGTAGTTGTTTAATTTTAGTTCAACGTTTAATTATGTAGTATAGTTTATACTTTGTACATATTTTGAGAAATTTAATTAAATTATTTTATTTATTTTTTATCTAGTTTGATTTTCTGTTTTTTATTTTAATGAATATGAAAATTATTGTATGAAAATAGAGTTTTAAGGGTGAATTTCCTAAATAGTTAGCTAAGTTTTATAATTTTTCTTCAAATATCACTTATATTTTATTTAGGATCATAATAACACTCATCTATCACTTTTTTCCTCAAAAAATAGTAACCACTTCAAAAGTCTTCTTATCTCTTAGTTGACATGAATGTCACTAAAATATTTTTTTTTTAAAAAAAGACTAGACCTATTAAACTCATCAAACTCATTTAATCAAACTATAATTCTTTTGTTCTTTGAAAAAATGCATTAGTTTATTAAATAAAATTATACTTAGAAAAACTTTATCGATACTAAAACTTGACATATATTTTTATTTTCTCAATGGCCACTCATATTTTTTGAATTTTCTACAAAAATTATTTTTATTTTTTTAGAGATAATAATATGAATCAACTATCACTATTATTCTCAAAAAAAAAAACAAAAAAAAAACAACTATTTTATATGTCTCTTTCTCTTCTAATTGGTGGGTCATGTTATTAAATTATTTTTTTTAATAATAGACTTATTTAAATCATCAAACTTATTTAATCAAAATTATATTCTTATTCTTTTCTTTAAAAAAAAATATATTGATTTATTAAGAAGAAATTTTCATGCTTAGAAATCTTTTATCATTACTTAAACTTTCAATTTTTTTCTAAAGTTATTTTCTTGGATTGTTATAAATATTTTTGGAGTCGCTTGTAAGAATCACATTTTGTTTTTGCTAAGACAACAATATCACTCAGTTATCAATAGTTTTCTCAAAAAATCACTAAGTACCTCGAAAGTTTTCTCTTCTTCTAATTAGCATGTCATGTCAGTAAACCATCATTTTTAAAAAAATAATAAACATATTAACTCCGCAAACTCATTTAACCAAAATAATAGTTTTATCTTTTTACAAATATATATGAATTTACTAAGAAGAAATTCTCATACTTAGGTATTCATACTTTTTTTCTAGAGTTATTTTCCTAGATAATCATTCAGATTTTTATATATAATTGCCTACAAAGATCAGTTGTTTTCTAAAGAAAATAATATCACTAAATTACTTAAGTTATCTAGAAATTTTAATTTGCATGTAAAATAATATGATAAAGATTAAGTATGGTAAAGAATTTCTAAACAGGAAAATTAAACTAATGCGTTTTTTTAAAAGAATAAAGTTATAATTTTGAGTAAATGAGTTTGATGAATTAAATGATTCATTATTTTAAAATGGTGATTTTAATGACATGGCATGTCAACTAAGAGAGAAGAATATTTTTGAGGTGTTTTGTATTTTTTTAGGAAAAGAGTGATAGTTGAGTAATATTCATTATTAGGGACCCTCCACTAGTGAACACATCTAATTAATTCTATGAGGTAGGTTGTAAATGCTAAGGCATTCATGAAGGAAATATAATAGGATTATCGTTTATTATCAGTTTTGTTATGAAATAACTAAAGAATAAAGAAAAAGAGTAGAGAGAATAGAGAGTAATTGTTATTTCTCTTGATGGATCTCTTGATGGGGTGAATTACAATGAAGCAAAACCCTTTTATTTATAGGAAAAAACTAACCTTGAGGTTTGTAACTTTTTCATAAATAGACATACACAATATATGGTAAAGTAGGTATTCACTATATATGGTAAAGTAGACATTCACGGTATATAATATATTTATAACAATCCCCTTTGAATTTCTAATTGATAGATAATGTGTCTCATTAAAACCTTACTAGAAAAAAACAGTGGAAAAAAATCTAGTGAAGGAAAAAGAGTACACATCTCTAACAATACGCATATAGGCTGCCTAATTAAAAAACTTAAAAGGAAAACCCAGTGGGACAAAACCTCGTGAGGAAAAAAGAGTACAACGCGTATTAAATCCCCCTAATGAGATCATCCTTGAACCTTTGCATCCCGACCTTGAACACCATCTTCTTGAAAGTTGCAATTGAAGGAGACTTGGTGAATAAAACAGTCACATTGTCACTTGAACGAATCCGTTGTACGTTAATATCACCATTATTTTAGAGCTCGTGTATGTAGAAAAGTTTTGATGAAGTGTGCTTCGTTCTATCTCCTATTATGAATCCTCCATCAAGATGTGTTATGCATGTTGCATTATTTTCGTATAAAATTGTGGGTACATTGACACATTTCACGCCACATTTTTCTCGAATGAGATGTCTCATGGATCTCAACCATACTCATTCTTATCTTGCTTCATGAATAGCTATTATCTATCATGGTTCGATAAAGTGTCTAGATAGACGGTTTTATATATCTCTAAGATATGTCAGTATCTCCACATGTGAACACATTGTATGTTTGAGATCTAGATTTATGCGGGTTAAATAAATACCCAGCATCAGCATAACCAATAAGATCGAGACTGCAATCTTTAGAATAAGACAAGCCATGTGTTTGATCTCATTTCGATGTCTCCTAATAGGAGAAGAAATATACCTTGCTAACATATTAACCGAAAAGGCTATAGGCCTTTTAGTATTTACAAGGTACATGAGTGCATCAATTGCACTAAGATATGATACTTCATCACCAATCCAAATTGGTATATTTTTCATTTCAGCAAATAATCTATTTGCTTTTGAAAACTCTCCAAGAGTTTCAATAATTTTCAAGCTATAAGCTTATACAATATAAGGATTCTAAATAAGTTTTCCAGAAACTTTTATATGCTTCAAGCATTTTGAATCTTTAAAAATTTTTCACATAAGTTTTGTTAAGTGACAATATCCAACATTTCATGAGTGACATCTTCAAGTGTCTGGACTGCAAATCAAATAAGTTTTACGCTTACCAAAATGCATCTTTTCATGTCACTTGATAATGTTTCTACGTCAGCATGCTTAAATAAATGTAGAATTCAGATCCTCGTAATTTTCACAATATTACGTCAATATTGTATCAAAGATATCGTCGATGATATATCATTTTATATCGGTTCGCAACGTGACATAATATTTTGAGATCTCATCACTTCATTATTTTTAGGTACCTGAACCTTTCATAAGGTTTTATGAAGTGTTATGTCGTAGACTCTTCAAAAGCACATTGCCTTCTTATTATGATTATTTTCTCCTTATCCTTTTCAAGGATTATTTTGTTTGGAACCGATTGGTATATCATGCTTCACGCATGCATAAACTTTATCCTTTAAGGACACAAAATAAGAGCACTTGCAGCTAAATATGAGATGCTTTCGACATTTGACTTGAATTATCTTTAGGATGAGGATCTGATGATAATTCCTAACATATTTCATAGCTGCTTATAATCTCCCCCTTATGTTAGGAAAACTAACATACATCCTCCATCTTCTTTGAGGAATCCATCTTTCTGCATCATGGTATATTTATTAATCGTATACCGCACATCAAAACTATTAGATGGAATAGTTGGTTCCTGATCTTAAACCAATTGAAAGGGAAGAAATAATCATAATATATTGGTCTAATGCATACAAGTGCTATTGTATGCAATATATCATATTTCATACCAATACATGAAACTTTGTTCTCATTAGTAATGATTCAGATATTTATGGAAGACATTCAATGCTAAACCATCATCATCAAGATGAATTATCTTGATTACACAATCTGAAAATCATGCTCAATTTATATTGAATAAGTAACTTTATGAATGTCAACCTACGTTTGACATTCATAAAG
>NC_061121.1:43696343-43714146 GCF_002878395.1 Capsicum annuum
ATTTCATACCAATACATGAAACTTTGTTCTCATTAGTAATGATTCAGATATTTATGGAAGACATTCAATGCTAAACCATCATCATCAAGATGAATTATCTTGATTACACAATCTGAAAATCATGCTCAATTTATATTGAATAAGTAACTTTATGAATGTCAAACGTAGGTTGACCATGAATGTACATGTGATCATCTTATTGATGCATCTTTTCAACATATCACATGATAGGTGAACGGGACCTTATTCACCTTCTATATTTTTCAGATTTTAAGGGATCCAATCCCAAAATTAGTTGGTCCAACCAACTTATCATGAGAACAAGAAACATTAAAAGCTTAAGAAGAATTTTTGAATTCTTCAATATGTATTTAACACTTAATATGCACATCTATGGGATGTCCCAATAGTTCATGTCTACTTATGAACTTTTATATTAGTAAACTCCAAGTTTACCATGACATGTATTTTTTTTTCTTTAGTAAATTTCATATTTACTATTACATGAATAAATTTTAGATTTACTATTTTAGAAGTAGATTTCAAAATTATTATTCTCAGTTATTCTGCCTCTTTCGGAGGTGAGTTGTGATACCATCACAATCAAGTGCACGTTTGTATTGAAACAATCAAAATCCTCATTCCCCAGGAATGAAATATAATCGTGCCTTAAGCCTATCAAATTTTGATAGCTAATAACATCTGTCATGATATTGCTACTTTAGGAGCAAATCGAGGCATATGTGATCTAGAGAATTTTTTTCTAACATATCTTATGATCATAATACGCGTGTGAAAATATCATCACTTTTGATGATCATTATTATATTGTCCCTCCACGTGTATATTCGTGCATTCAATCACTTGTCTTCTTTCAGACATATTATGCACTGCTACGACATACACCTCAAGAATGAAGTAAGTTGTCATATTTCAGACTTATCATATATTGCTACCACATTCACTTCATGGAATGGAGCATATTCAATGGGTCGAATTTCATGACTTTTCATCAAACACCCATTATTTTGCCTTAGCCATCATAATATCAACAATGTGGTGCATTGAGATTCAAACTCAACGTCTTACCTATATAAAGGTGTCTTAGGCATAAATTGATGGGACTTAAACCCAACATATTATCATCCCTTTTGATAATATTGTTCTTGAGTAATAAATTTAAAACATAAATGGATCCAAATCAATTATTTTTCCACAAATTCAATAATAATTATATTAGTAGTAGCAAAAGAAATATAACATAAAGAATTACTAACCTTGAAATCCTTCAGATTTATAATTTCACCTCAGTTGGTTAGAAATGGTGTTGATAACGTGTTATGAAATAACTAAAGAATAAAGAAGAAGAGTAGAGAGAATATAGAGTATTTGTTATTTCTCTTGATGGATCTCTTGATGGAGTGAATTACAATGAAGCAAAATCCCTTTATTTATAGGGGAAAACTAACTTTGAGGTTTGTAACTTTTCCATAAATAGACATACGCAATATATGGTAAAGTAGGTATTCACTATGTATGGTAAAGTAGACATTCACTATATATGGTATATTTATAACAAGTTTTAATATTTTTATTTTTCAAATAAAAAAGGTGACTTTTGACTTTGATTTTGAAAGTGAGAGTTGACGTTGATCTCACGCATTATCATCAAATAACATATATAGTAAATTTTGCCCCAAAATCCCTCGAAATACCAGGACCCCCTTTAGGGAAAACCGCTTAGAAAGTCAAAAAAAATTTCTATAGTAAAAGGTGGAAATAAATCCTAAAACAATGCGAAGGGGTCCCTGATCAGTGGCGGATCTACATAGGATCCAGGGGGTTCATCCGAACCCTCTTCGTCGGAAAATTATACTATTTTTACATGGTAAATTTTTTTTATGTATAAATAGTAGAGATTGAACCCCCTTCGACTAGTCCGTATATGTACTACTGAACCCCTTCACTGAAAATCTTGGATCCGCCCCTGATCCTGATACTCTATTAGTTGAAAAATAATTCTTTAGCTACTTTCAATCAATTAGGCCTACTTAACCTACATTCGTTCTTTACACAAACAAATATAATTTATCATGATTAAGTGATTTAATGAAGTAAAATGCATGTTAATTAAGTATGATTAAGTAAAATGAACTCTACATTCAAACACATGGCATGCATGCATTAGCTTGGTGTAAACACGATATGTGGCTAAGTTTTTTCCCCTAGTGAGCTTTAAACATTGTTGTCACAAAATTGCAAAACCTTATGAAAAATCTAATATTCTTCTAAAATTTATGGCTAGATAATAGATAGTAATAGGGTTTCATTTTGCACGGCAATGGAAAAGACTATTGAACTAAACTAATGAGTTAAATTGTAGCTCTTTGTATACCTTCCTATTTCTCAGAAGACCTCATAATAGTTAGATTACTAGTTTAGCCGCACGTGTCTCGCACGCGTAACTTTTAAATATTTAAAATTAGATGATTTTATCTAATATGAAGGTTTTTAATGAAGTGTAAAAAGTTCAAAATATATATTTTGTTATAAGCACATATATATTTTACCACCAGCAATTCCAAGTGGTTAATGAATTTAATACATTGTAGATGTAGTTTAATTTAGTCAACCTGGTACTTAGTATGTCCTGTCAAATAGACTCAAGGATTGTATTGTATGTTGAATTTTTACTTCATTCATGAATATTTTTGGAGAAAAGTTTATGAACTTTTTCGTACTGTGAATACTTTTGGAGAAATCCTAACACATATTTAACATAACCGAAGCATAATGTCTAACATCTTTAACTTACCTTGGTGACAACATCTATCAATCACTACTTCTTAATTCAAGTAATGTAAATATATATGAGATGAAAAAAAAAAAACCAAAAGAGAAATTATTCTTATTATACTTTCAAAATATTATTAGAAAAAAATTAATCTCAAAAGTTGAGTTTAATTTAGTCAAACCTCGTGCTTCGTATGTTTATCAACTCTTCCGTACTTTGAATATTTTTTGAGAAACGTTCGCTCGTTCTCTTATTTGTCTCTTGTTGTGTCTCTTTGTCCATTATTATATTTTTCTTCGACCAGATTTAATTATGCTTTTCATCATACTAATTTTTCTTTATCGTAAAGTTTGATAAACTACATATCATATCATAAAAGAAGATAAAGAAAAGATCGTTAAATGAAAAGAATAAGAATGAATAGCTACAATAATTTATATCATTCAAAACTAAAAATTATCACGCGAAAATTAATCACCTTTTAAAATTCGGATCATCAGCTGTCTCTATATATATTATCATCATCATCCATCTTTAAGATACCTACAAAATCAATGCACCTTAAAGTAAATTAAATATTACAAAAGTATTTCTTGATGTAAAAAATAATTCTAAAGCAAACAATTAAAGACCAAAAGTATTTTTTTTTTAATTTTTCATATGTTCATTGAAGATGTTATTGTATTGTTGTAGAAAAATTTTCAATTTATAAAAGTCCAAAACATTTTCAAAGAAATTATCTAAATATGGTAAGTTTACATTTTTTCCCCCATAAATAACTACCAACTTTAGAATAATAAGAATTCATCAAATAATAAATTAGTACAAATAGACATTTACTGTACATTGTTTATAGTTCTTTGGGACTTTTGCTTTGCTTTTTGTTTAATACAAAATAGATTTCTTTATCTTACTTTTTAAAAAAAAAAAAAAAATTAGAAGTCATACACACATATGGTTCCTAAATTGTAGGAGTTCAATAAATTTTTTTTCTAATTCTTTTTACCCTAATATTTATTTGTTACCAAATATTTTAGAACTCTTAATTTTTTCTTTTCATATATATTTTAGGATTCAATATTATAGTTAATATTATTAAAATAATTAAATAATAATTTAATCAAACATTGAAAAGATGATTTTGTCTATTATGGAGTGTTTTAATCGAGGATAAAATGTTCAAATCATTTTCCTAAAGATATTCACACTTTTAATATATTATAGATTATAGATAATAGATTCACGCACATATAATGTATTTTTCTCAGAAGACCTCATAATATTAAGAGTATTCACACACGTATAACGTCTTCTTTTCTTATGGGACTTTGTTCGCATATCTCCGCTAACTCTACACCACTCACCACACTCAAATTGTCTTTCTCAAAAGGCTTCATACTATTAAACGCCTAATATTATTTCTTATCTACTTTCAACGTGGGACATTATTTACAATCCAGTAAAATCATCATTATACAATAAAGAGAGCTAAACTAAGAAAATTCACAATTTTGGTTCTTTAAGTGTTCTGCAAATTAAAGAGAAATGATTATTTACAACAAACCAAACATACACAGTGTAATTTCACGAGTGGCGTCTGAAGGATGTACGCATATCTTACCACTATAGTTACAAGGTAGAGAGACTATTTCCAATAAATCCTCGGCTCAAAAAGCAAAGAAGTACTACGAGAGAAAAGAGAAATAATTATTAAAGAGAGTGAAATAAGCTAAGAATTGATATATTATAAAGGACAATATCATTATTCAGTTACATTAGCTTTGGTAATAAGCCAAAAACACAATTACAAAATCAACAGGATGTATCCAAACTTTGGACAGTTCAATTCACAACAAATACTTAAAAACTATGAATCTCAGTTACACACTAGAACAAGAACAAGCACTAACAAAAATACTCCTAACTTTATTAATTTATTCTTCAACTGCATAGACAAAAATTTGAAATACTAATAAAGTTACCTGGTACTTGTTACCTGGTACTTGTTGTTGGTATTCCGTGGAATTAGTCAAGGTGCATCCAAGCTGACCCGACACCACGGTTAGAAAAAAGTGGAAATACTAAAGTCACATAAAGTTCTAATACACACACAAAATTTTCCACTTCTAAATATACAAGAAATCTGCAGGACGTCCAGTATATGTGCTAGCAATTGATCTTGTCGTAAAATCATGTAATTTCCTATCTCCTCCATCGAATCGATTCACTTTGCTCTCAGCATGAAACCTTGTCATTGGCATAATAGGCTCATGACTCTTTAAGTTCCTCTGAGGCAACTCTACTGATGTTTTTTCACTAGCTTTATATGCATCTCCCACAACTCCTACAGCTTTATGACTGTTGCATCCCAGAAGAATGCCTGATCGACGTTTCGTTTTGTCTCTCCCACTGTGGGCAATTCTGTTATTGGGATTGGTTCTAATTGAGGGTGTTTTGAAATCTTCTGAATCAGACATTATAGAGAAATCAGCTGCACTAGCAGTGACCACACTCCAATCAATGCTAACTTCACTTGGAGCATAACAAGACATGCCATCTGAGCCTTGTCTAACAAGACTTGGATTGGCTGTATTGTTGCTTGGGAAACTTTCAATCTCAAATAAGTCTGAACTTGCATCACTTTCTGCATAATCATCCTCATATGTTCCATTTGAACTTGCCCCTATGTTGATGATATCGATTTCTTCAGCTTTTGGAACAATTGCATCCCATGTTAACATGCTTATCTTTTTCTCAAGGCTGAATTTACTTCTTTCTTTCTCTGTTATTGGAAATCCAAACACTTCTAGAGACTTTCTTGATTCTTCTTCCTGTTGGGGTAGTTTCTTCACCCCTGGATTTCCACCTTTAGGATCGAAAACAGGAACGACAAAACGCTCATCTGTTTTCAGTCCAAGTCCCAATTCATCAATTTTCTTGAAGTGCAAGTCTTGATGATTAGCTCCTATTGTAGTGGACTCAGAACTTCTAGTCTTGATGGGGTTTTGCTTTGATTTGCCATGATATTTCCCCCTGTTAGAACTGTTTTCGGAAAGTTGATCATCTACCTCAACAGAGTTCTTGTCTTTGCAATAACAATTACAGCCAATTCTTGCAAGGAATTTCTTGCCATAAGACTGATTATTAACCTTTGTCGGCAGTGGCTGATGATGATTTCTTGAAATCTTCTGCAGCAATGCACTTCTGCTATTCCAACTTGATTCTGAATGAACACTTGGAGTTAAAGGTCTAGTCTTTTGTTGCAGTGAAACTATATTAACAACTGGCTGATCATTGAACTTGTGTTTGTTTTGTGGCTCATCATTTTCTTGATCAACCCCTTCATTGAAATATTTTTCTGCACTAAAGATGTCAATTTCTTCATCACCTGCTTTCTTGCTCAAATTTCTAGTTGATTCAAGATTGAGTACAATGGTTCCTTCAGTATCATTCAAGTAAGAAGAAAATGAGGCATCAAGAAGATTGGTACCACTTTTGGTGGCTTCTACTAGTTTGACCATAGCCATATTGGAGACTAAGTTTTGCATTTGTGTGAGAAGTAAGTCTTTCTTGTTTAATGTAAGATAATCAAAAATAGGTGAGGGGAAAGTGCTTTGTGATGGAACTTGGAAGCACTAAATTACAATAGGAAACTGATTAAAATATAGTTTGGATGCAAATATGATGGAAACATGGGAGGAAAAGGGAAAAGGAAAAAGGAAGCCAGTTCACTATTGAAGTTGATGGTGCTTAATAAAGCTACACCCCTTTTTCTTCCTTCACCTATTAGAGTTAACATCAGATTGTGATTTTTCTTTGACACTTATCCCACATTTTAGGGTGTGTTTGGTATGGAGGAAAATCATCAATAATAGAATAAGGAGTGTGATTTCGCAAGTGTGGTCTCAGGATAGTAGAATGTGCGCAGATTTTATCTTTAGGATAAAAAAGTTATTCCTATTGGTGTGGAGGAAACATTTTCTTTCTTAAAATGTTTTCTAATTTTTTCGATTGGTCAAATTTTATGAAAACTATTTTCTCTTGAAAAAAATGTAGTCTGATGTACTAAAACTCCCTCAATGTATGGGATCAAGAAAGAAGAAAAAGGATAATGACTTACATAATAGGAGTAAAGAAAACAAGTTCCATGAGTGTCATTTTCACGCTAATTATCTTCTCTTCATACCCAACACTCCACCAGGTCCCACTCCTGCCCTCACCTTATCACTAAACCCCAGGGGCGGAGTTAGCATACACTCACGAGTTCATTCAAATCTCCTTCGGCAAAAAATTACAATATATCTACATGATTAAAATTATTTTTTATGTATATATCTACTATATGTTGAACCACTTTCGATTAGTCCATGTGTACACTTTTAAACCCCTTTAGTAAAAATTTTGACTCCGTTACTGACTAACCCGCACCCCAAACCACCATATCTTTGATTATATTTTCTAGATTGTACATAAATGCTCAAGAAACAATTTTTCTGCCTACTTACCAAACGCCTGAAAATAAATAAGAAAATTACTTTTTGGTGAAAATATTTTCTCTATACTAAACACAGCCTTAGAGGTTTAGAACCTATAAGAACCTTCCCACTTTTGAAAAGTAGTAGACTTTACACTTTCATCTATATTATCTAAATTAATCTTAAACTGTATTTCAGTTCAAACTAAAACTCAACGTTCTTTCGAGGAAAATCTTTTTTTCTTTAGAAAATGACTTCCACTATACCCAACAAGCTTACCATGTAATGATATTCTAGGTGGCTATGTATTTCAGCTTTACAATTAACAACCATAAAGCTATAATTTCTGTAGTAAAATCACTTATAAAAATGTACTGTTTGAATTTATTATCTAGCAGAATATTTGCTTGTCCTTTGTGGAATATATTTAATTTGTTTTAAATATGGTGTAATAAAAGTAGATGGGGTTAGAAATCAATGAAACAAATTCATATTTCATATCAGTGCAGTTACCCCACATTAGCTTGAGCTTTAGCTATCACAAGTTATAACACAATAAGAACAAGTCAATTTAATGGTGGTTTATGAATTTTGGCCCATAAAGACTGCTGGCCACACAAGATTCACAATATCTAACAACATTTACAATCAAATCTGTGTATGAACAGATAATAAAATTTTAACTAATTTGGTGTCAATAATGTTGATCATTCATGTATTCATGCTACTTGTCGGCAAATTCTTCTGCAGAGCCACAGATTCACATACTACTTGATGCACACGACACAAGATTTCACAAATCAGTAAGCAACATGTAAGGTGGGGTAGTCCACCATCGAGCGGTGGCGTAGGATCGTTGGGATTCCTCCACACTTAATTATATGTTACAGTCTAAGCCAATGGCATATATTGTCCATTTTGATCCAACAAATCTCTGAACGCATCATAGAACACAAAGGCGAGCCTAATATGTGAACTTGTTGTATGTCTTATAGGTTATAAAGATCTTCGCTTTCCTAAGATGCACCTAAGGTCTAACATGCACCCTTCTTCAGAAATTTGTCAGCTCAAAGCATATCAGTCCTTCTCTTTAACCTGTCCTCATCAGTCTGCCCTCCGTCATAAGCGTCAGGTTAGAAGTCTCATGTTCGAGCACTAAAAAATGAGAAAACTTTTCGTAGGAGCGATTTATCCCTCAATGGGTCTACTAGGTGCAAATATGAATTAGTCGAACCAGTTTATTTCAAATACTGAATGATTAGACAAAAATTATTAAACAGTGTGGGGAAGTCCTGACATGTATTTTGGTGGTCACGACTCATGTACTACATATAATTCTGAGAAATAAGTTCTTTCTCGGGCTATGAATGGATGTAAGTATGATACTGATAGAGATTACGTTTTGGGCTTAATTTTAGACGCTGATGGCTATTTCTTTGTATTTAGGTCTTAGCTTCACTTTGTAACAAAATTTGTCTCAATTCATTGTACCCCATTGTCAATACTAATGTTCAAGTGACAACTCTATAGCTTGTCATTCAAAGACAGGCAAACTGATCTAAAATTGAGTATGAGTTCTGAAATTCTGAAAAATACAATTTACAAAATCTGTTCAATGTGTTACTAAAACTCTAGCTCCACCCCTGCTTGTCAAGTGTAACTTGAGGTACAAAAACCTCAAACATAGAAGTGCACAATGAATCCAAATTTTTGTAATAAGATTTGTGTCCTGTGGTTTCTTGATTAGTTATTGGTTCCTTACCACTTATTCCGTTTCATTTTATGCATTGTTTACTTTTTCTCTCGAGGATGTATCTTCATGTAAATTTAAAGTTATAACTCCCCCCTCATTCTATTAAGAGTTAATACATAAATCATCCTAAACTTGACATCAAATTATAATTTTGATCTTAAATTTTGACAGTGCACAAATAGGACCTTTAACTATTCAAAACTGCACAAATATGACCTCCAATCCTACGTGGCAAAACGCGTGTTCAACACGCAAAACTAGGCGTGTCCAGCTTAAAATCTAAGGGCATAATACATAAATATGACCTTAAACTTTGACAGTATACAAATATGACCTTTAACTATTCAAAACTGTACAAATATGACCTTTAAATGACTCTTCGCTATTATTTTTTCATTATTTTCGGCTCAAAAATGAAAATGACATCTAATTTCTTTTGTCATTGCGGAAAAAAGAAATATTGAAGATTTATTAATTAGGCGGGTCAGCCTCATATGAAAAAATCGAGCGGGTATGTATATATATTATAAAGCAGAGGACGAATTTAAGTTATATAATATATCTAAATATTATTTGTTTAAATATTAAATTAAAGATGAAACTATACTAATAATAAAAAAAAATTATAGTTTTAATAAAACGTTATTAAATTAATGTTATTAAGGATAGTAGTAGTAGTATATTAAATTAACGTAATTAAAATGTTATTAAATTAACGTTATTAAAACATTATTAAATTAACGAGGGACGGACCTACATGGTTGTCATGGGGTTCACCCGAACCCCCTCAGTAAAAAAATTATGTTGTATATATATAAGATAGAAAATGTATATTTATGTACGTATATTAATGTTGAACCACATGAAACAAGACACTTAGATAGCCCAGTGGTGTTATTTGCTCTTCTTGGATGCTTCTTTCACCCTACTATGCGGGTTCGATCCCTGCTAGTGGCTTAATAATAATAATAATAATAATAATAAAACGACTTCATTTTAACACAAAAAGCAAAACTTTGACAGTGCACAAATATGACCTTTAACTATTCAAAACTGCATAAATATGACCTCTCTCCAAGTCAGCCCAAAATCGGAGATCATATTTGTTCAGATTTCGAATAGTTAAAGGTCTTATTTGTGGACTATCAAAGTTTAAGGTCAAAATTATAATTTGGTGTAAGTTTAGGGTTATTTTTTAAAGATAAAGAAAACACAATTACTAAATCAAGATAGTACTATATAAGAAATCAACTACATCCATGTCCAAAGGTTCCACTATAATTGAACAACATTACAGTGTATATCGAGGGAAGAAGTGTTCCTAAGGACTTTCGAAAAGCTTCATAAGAATACCAAGTTGCTCAGTTTTTAGAGTCGCTATCTAACGAGACATGGAACAGAGAAGTAAATGAAAACAATAAAAAAAAGGCAAGATCATCTGGTATAATTTATGGATCCATCAAGACTAAAGATACGCCGAGGAGCCTCCTCTCAAGGACCCTGCTCGATCAAAAATTTCTAGCGGTGAAATCTTTGCATAACCGTGGATTTTGTATTCATAAGATGTTGGTCTTCCTGATCCATACGAGTTCAAATGGTCAGACAACATCTTCCGTGGCATCTCATTGCGAGGACGTGGAGTTGGTATCACCAAGAGTCCAATATTGTTTGACAGCAACCAGTATTTTCTCGGGAACAAGGGGACCGTCCTCATGATCCATCAATTTGAGGTTCCACCTCATGCCTCCAATTATCTTCCTCACCTTGATCAGTACATCTACATTGTCTCTAAGAATGACAGCTCCTTCTGGACGCAAAATACGGTCCATCTCTAAGAGAATGTCCTCAAATTCACACCTATACAATAAGAAAGCAGTCAATACAAGTTGGCATTACTATTTCAACAAGAATGCAATTACGAATAACAGCATATGAAATCACATATGCAAAAAGGAAAAATGACAGTGGATTTCGCGCACAAAAACTTCTGCTAATACTTCAAATATCAGTCGTTATACCATACTCGATCTTGAGATGGTTACTACCCTAAAATTTTAAGTGGCTGATCATTAACTATCGGTATATATTTACTCAAGCTACCTTCGCTTTTATTGTATCCCAATTAATTAGACCCTTTTATTTAAACGGCAAAGTTTCCCTAGTCCAAGTATTTGAACCTGAGTAAAATAATTTCTATTGTTTTAATATTATTCTCATCAAATTAACCTTCACAAATGCAACTTTGTCTTCACACCTACACCCTCTAACACGATGACGAAGACCTCCTAAGACTTTATCTGCTTGGTCAGAAGGGTTCATCAGAATAGGGAGTTTGTTGTGAAAGACTACAGGAACACGTACTAACCAAGACACAAGTCGCAAAACCTGGCAATCACAGAAATGAAAATGCAGTAACTAGGTATGTGTATTGGTCATTTTGTCTGTCAAAAGGCACAGTATTCTACAAGTTGTTTACCAGATTTGCTAACCCTATAGAGTGCAACAAAAATTGGGAATCAAAGTCAGCAATAACAATGTAACTTGAGGATGATTTGTCTAAACTACCCTATGGACCACCAGCTTGTTCCTTTACTTATAAACGAGACAATTTTTAGTTGTTTCATGTGCTTCAGGAGGAAAAGAGAATTTGTGCGTAGAAAAAATTAAGTCGCGTTAATTAAGTAACCAACTAGGCAATGCCAACAATAAGACCTTCATAAAGGCGCTGCTAAGTAGCCAACTAGGCAAGGCCAACTAGACAGTGCTATTAGGCTTTCTATGTCAATGAAGAACATGCTAAGAAGTTAATTAGCTATATAAATAAAATAATGGAGATTAAAATACTTACTTGTTCTTGTATAAACTGAAAAGGCCATTAGCATGAATGAGATCATATGTCCTTGGGTATGTAGAAAATGCTTCACACCTGAATCAGAAGATAACTATATGGTTAGAAAGAAAGCTTTCTTTCACACAAGGAAGATAAATAAAATAGAATAAACTAAAACATAACACTAGTATCTTCCTTGTAAAAAAAATAAAGACAAATCTGATACAGGCTGCTTTCTCAAATAGCATACTGCATAATCTTGACATCCCTTTTGCCAATTCATTCAATAAATCAGGAATTTTTTTCTGATAGAAACAAATGAGAAAATTACTTTGATATATATGAATCTTTGGTGCATTTGTGAAACACTTTTACGGAATCATAAGAGATGATTTCATCATAAATGAAATGCAGTAGTCGTCTATTTGGACTTATTTAGACATTTTACATGGGTGGAAGTCTTGATTCTTAGCTCAGCATGTAAACAAGACAGATTGAACCAGGGGAAAAAAAAGAGTTCCTATCATGGTCCTTTGCCGGCTAAATCAAAAGTCTAAAAAGGAAAAACTGCAAGATTAACACTGAGTAGTCTACTACTATCTGAAATTGCATGACAAGAGTAAACACAGAGTGAATTGCTAAAAAGTTAGACCATGAGGGAGACAATGAGAATAATTTCAGACCATGAGGGAGACAATGAGAATAATTTCTAAAAAGTTAGATTATGAGGGAGCCAGCGAGAACTACAAATCATCTCAATATCAGTCAAATAGATCATTCTTCCACCCTAGTTGTACGTACCAGTCATGATAGATGCCAATCAGTCCCCGTTCATATATAACTCCCAGAGTATTCTTCTCAGCTATTGTTGGCATAACATTCATAACCCAAAACTTGGGAGAGTGCAGTGCTGCTGCAAAACCTCCTAGTCCAGCATTCATGTCCATAATGTTGCGGTACCTTCCCGTGTCTAGGAATTTGTTGATCTTCTTATAAGCACTAACGTGTTTCTTCCATTTCTTGTTGTCTTCCTGATATTCCTCAACAGACACTCCAGAAACTTTTCCATTAGCAATTCTTGGGGGAACAGCATAAAGTCTCTCAGGGAATGGCTTTAGACTCTCATCTTCACCATTACCATTGTTAGGTGTTATGCATGTTTCCATTTTGTTGTACCTGAACCAAAAAGGTAAAAATAATGGATTAGCAATGAGCTTGATTTTCAATATTGAATCTATATGAACACAACCAAGACCAATGAAGCTGCCACAGGGAAAACACATTACTCATGCATTTCAATATACAACTGGTTTCAGAGTTGTATCACTCACTACAAAATAGTGAAGTATTTGAAACACAACATCAATGCTACTGTTACATTCAGCACAAAGAGGCATTTATAAATAAAATGTGAATTACTTTAAGTTCTCTGGAGAGAATAGGAGAACAGATTAAAGTGCAAAGTTTTTTTTTATAACGAGAATTACGGAAAGTTTTTTTTTATAACGAGAATTACGGAACAAGTTATTTAAATAGCTTCTAAGTACACAGAGGAACACCAATGACGGTCAAAACAGGATGCAACTAGATATAAAGGACAATCTTACTTTTAACTTACAGCTTAAATCATTAAAGAAAATCTTGAACTGATGGTGACATGTCTAGACTCTAGTGTTATGCAAGAACTTCAGTCTGTCTTTTTACTTTTACCTTTTTTGGCAAGGGACCTGGCTTGGAGAGTTGAGATAAGCTGTAACATGCACTAAGCCACTTGCATAACAAAGTGCGCTTAGGAAGATACAATGTGATATTTATCTTATCAGATTATGGCAAATGGATAGTCCTAAATACTTAGTGAATTTCCTGCCACCTAGACAATTTAAATCCACATACTGAACCCTCTTGACATGCTATTCATTCATAAGAAATAAGTTTCTCAAGTTCAAGTAATTCTAACTGATGACATGATCTAATTTATTTCAAAAGCGCCTCAAGGGGAAACCTATTTCACATTAGAATAGAACTGTCACACATGGGAAGCATGAGAAGATCTGAGAACTTCCAACACATATAATTGAACTATTAAGTAGGATGACATACCAGACACTATCTGAATCAGAAGATTTACAAACTTTGGCTGCAGAACTTTCTTGTGCAGAACGGCATGAGTCAGAATCCTTTCTTTTCTGCCAAATAGCAGTCTCACCCTTCTCAGATATCTTCTCCCAGCAAAGAAGTTTAGCAGCCTCTTCAATCTTCCTCTGTTCTTCCTCAAGCTCCTCCTTGGGGCGTTGCCAGGCCTTATAATTGGTTTTCCAGTTGATAGGAGGTCCAGAAAGCACCCAGTAGCCTCCAGGTCTAAGAACTCGATCAACTTCCATCATGAGGATTCCATCTACATGACAAATGACCAATTCGTGCAATTACAAAAACATTATCACAAAGTAATAATTAGCTAAAACATCCAGACAAACAAGTAATAATTAGCCAAAACATACAGAGAAACAAGCAAAATTTCTCCCTAATTCTAAAAATTTAACCATGTTTCTGGATATCAACATGAGATGCATACCAGCAGCTCCCCATGGGATTAGACAACGAGAACAATGGGCCATATCAAAGGCTTTAGATGGATATGGCATTTTGATGGTTCCTAGTACACCAATAACAGCAGGTACACCCCTTTCCAGAGCAAACTGAACCTGAGCTTCATGTGAGTCCCTTGGGGCAAATGACATTGCTATGACATTCCTTTTCCAAAGATAAGCACCCCAACTTGCAACCTAGCACATTTTTGAGAAACTCTTAGCCACAACAGCAACAGAATAACAAATACTTTCCATGTGGCCAAAGACAAAGAGATATATGTTAAGTGAACAAATAAGTTCACAAAGAAGGAAACATAGTGAACAAATAAGTTCACAAAGCAGGAAACATACCCCACAACCAGTGTCCAAAGCAGTCCGAACTGTCCCGTTTTCGATAGGGACAACTGAAGCAAGCTGATCAATATACTTATCTGCTCCTTGAGGAAACTGTGTCCCTCCTCCTGGGAACCTGAACACATTACCTTCATACTGAACCCAGTTCTGAATGGCCTTCTCAACTGTCAAGCTCTTATATGGAGCATTCGCATAGGGAACATAATCCCGACTTTTTGGCCATGGAAACGGGGTAACATATCCCTTAGGTGCGGGAATAAGGCAGTGTAACTTCTCTTCTTGAGGTGGACAATGCCTTTCCCGGTAGTTCATATTTTCCCTTGGGAAAGTCATAGCACGCTTTTGATCTTGACATGGTGTATAATCGGTGTACTGAGGATCACATGGCTTGAGTTCCTCGGCTTCTTCCGACTCATCAGTACCGCCTGCTTCGCCGGCATGACGAGTTTCAAAATTGAGATTTGGTAGTATATCGCAATTCTCATCAGCAGTCTTGGTGACTGCCAGAGCTATACTATCTCCTTTCCCGAAACCACTTCTTTGCCATGCTCCAAGTAAATAGAAGAAACAGCATAGACCAGCTACTATAAATATTGATACAGAAGTCCTAGTCCTATTATCTCCCGAGTTTTTGCCCGCCATTGCAACCCTGAAATAATATCAGTACCTCGTTAGGATTGAAAAGGAAATACAATGCAGGCGCACATTTTCCTTCAAGTCAATAAAGATGCAAGGAAATAAATAAATCACTAATTGCATGTAGCATGGCCTTCCATAATCTAGAGTAACAAAAAGAAAAGCTTGTAGCTAAATCAGAGTGCATGTAGCATGGCCTTAAATAATCTAGAGTAACAAAAAGAAAAGCTTGCAGCTAAATCAGAGTGTGATAAACTGTTACTGAGGTCTCAAGATCATATATTTTTCTATACATAAGCTTATTTCATACATGAACTCCAAGATTCCTCCTCACACCACTCTCAGAATGTAAGGCTCTCTCCATGACAACCATTTCACGCCAAATTCAATCTAAAAATTAGCTGAAATCAACTAAATCAAAATGTAGCGTGAGATCTGATGAAGCTTGCGTTCCCCCGAGTCAGGGGTAAGATGGGAACACTCAAATAACTGCAGATCCAGCACTATATGAAACCAGCATAACTTTTAAGCACTCAGAAGCTAAGTTGTGCAGATTCTTCACTTCCGATGCTGCATCCGTGTCATATTCTCCAAAAATAAACTAATTTTGGAGAATCCAACACGCACCCGTTGACATTTTTGAAGAATCCGAGCAACACAACTCAGAAGTCCCTTCTGAGACATCCCACAAAATTGGATCTTTTAAGCATTCAGAACTCTACAAGGATCAATATCAGATCTTTTACAAGTTCAAGAATTATGCGCTACATAATACTAACAGTCTAATGATTAAACCAAACACTCAAATAACATATCATCACTCCAACATAATGACTAAATTGCTCAGACTCTCAAGAATGTTGCAGCACCCGTGCCGGATCCTCCAAAAATGCACTATTTTTGAAGGATCCAACATGCACCCAAGACCTTTTTAAAGAGCCCGAGCAACATAGCATAATAAAACAAAAACATTAACAAACACAATGCATTACAAAATAAGAAACTTGAAGCCAATAATTAAATCCCTTAATAAATATTCAACAACACAAGTTACATTAAACTCAGCTAATCTAATCAATGATCAATATTACCTAACAAAGAAAAAGACACCAGATTTAAAACATAAATGAGCTCAAACAGCTTTCCAAACAAACCCCACCTGTCAAATGAATCAACCAAAACAAATCACAAATTTCCAATGATTAAATAAACAGATCACTTCACAGCTAACAGATGATTAATAAAATCCACATACCAATGGCATGAAAAGATTCCAACAATTCCTTAAATGATCTTCCCAACTCTTCTTTCAAGACAAAATGGGTTATTGGTTATGGGGTATTGGGGTCCACCAGTCCCTAAATATACCAAAATATCAACCAACGAACAAATTTAACAAAACCCCACGTCAAAAAAACACAAATTTTCACAGAAAAATCCTTTCTTGATCCCTATATCACTCAAAAAATATTAATCAAGAAACAAATTTAGCACAACCCCACTTCAAAAAACACAAATTTTTCACATAAAAATTATTTCTTGATCAAAAATATTAACCAAGGATCAAATTTAACGGAAACCCCACTTCAAAAAACCCAACTTTGATTCATAAAAATTGTTTCTTGATTACTCAAAAGACAGAAAGTGAAAATTCGGATTCTTTAACAATGTCTTTGTTTGGTTGTTTTCTGTCTGTTCAATCATACTACGTAGTATTACGCGTTTGATATTTTTAGTATAAATAAAAATGGAAAGTGCGCACCAATTAGATCCCAGATCTATATAGGTGCCCCACATGCGGATTGATTGGAAGAAAATTAAATATGTGGGACCCATCTTGCATGTAATATTAGTATACAGTAGTAAAAGTATATAAGATGTAGCAAGGAGAAGGGAGGACCTTTTGCCGATGCTATTTTGGTTTGAAGAGACAAAAAAGGTGAAAACTATTGGTAGTAAATGATAATGTGAATTTAGTAATTTGTTATAGGAAAAATTACATAAAGTAGTATATTTAAAATTATAATTATAATAAATAGCGATATTTTTGTAAAATTACAGTTTAGAGTAAGAGTAGTATTATTTTACTTATTAACTAGGCAAGTGCATGATTTACCATTACTACTTTATATTTTTTTTTTATTTTCACTCCATTATTTCACCTCCCCCAAATATAGTCATATCTTTTATTCCTTTTTTTTTCATCTTATTTGTTTATTATTTTATTTTATTTTCATTTTTTTTTTTCTCCTTTCTATTTCTATTTTTTTTTCTTTTTTGTTTTTTTTCTTTTTTTCTTTTTTGTTTTCCTTTTTTTTTCTTTTTTATATTTGAAAATAATTATCTCCATGATCTTCAAGATTTCAATATAAT
>NC_061121.1:43714246-43849413 GCF_002878395.1 Capsicum annuum
TTTTTTTTCCTTTTTCATATTTGAAAATAATTATCTCCATGATCTTCAAGATTTCAATATAATTTTTCTTATTAATTTTTTTCATCTTATTTTTTAATTTTGATTTCCTTTTCATTCTTTTCTTTCCACTTTATTTTCTCTTTTTTTTCCTTTTCCGTTTCCTTTCTCATATCTTTTTTTTCTTTTTTTATTTTCATTTTGTTCTTCTTTTTTCTATTTTATTTTATTTCTTTTTTCTTTTATTTTTATACTTCTAATTCTCTTTCTTCCTTTTTATTTTCTTTTTCACTTCTCTTTTTTTCATTTTTTTTCTTTTATATTTTTTTTTAATTTTATTTTTTTACTCTTCTATCTCTAACTTTTATTTTGAAAAGACAAATATATATATATATTTCAGTACAAAATACATAGTCATCCAGATCTAGATATGTATTTCAGTACAAAACATACATATGTATTTACGAAATACATATCATATTCATATTAAACAGTAACAAACATAACTATACTATATATCTTCATATGTATTTATGAAATACAAAGGTGACTCATATAAAATAAGAATATACGTATGGATCGGGTATGTATTTTATAAATACATATGCAGAGCTATATATATTTTATATGGTGTTGGATTTGTCTTTGAACTGTGCATACTATGTTATTTTAGAGGGTAACATATGTACTTATTTGTTTTCTTTTACTGTTTAAGATATGTATCATTATTTTTTTATTACCTATATGTATATGTATATAATTGTCATTTTTTTTATAGAGATTTTGTATCCTATATGTTTATATATACACGTGAGTCAGATATGTATTTCTATAAATACATATGCAGATATGTATGTCTATTTATTTTATATATTTTTTGAATATGTATATATAATATAGATATTTATCTTTTAAAAATAAAAGATAGAGATAGAAGAGTGAAAGAAAAAAAAAAAGAAAAAACAAAAAAATCGTAAAAGGAAAGTGAAAAAGGAAAAAGAAAAAAAAGAAGAAAGAGAAATAGAAACTAGAAGTAGAAGTGTAAAAATAAAAGAGAAAAAAAATTAAAAAAAGAAGAATAAAACGAAAAAAATATGAGAAAAAGGAAAAAAAAAAGAAAACAAAAAAATAAAAAAATAAATTAAAAAACGAAAAAGGAAAAAAAAAAGAAGTAGAAGAGAGAAAATAAAGTGGAAAGAAAAAACAAATTAAAAGATAAAAAAAATAAAAAAATTAACAAGAAAAAATAGTTAAAGATATAAAAGAATGATATTTTGAAATTTTGAGGATCATGGAAATAATAATCTTCATATTTGAGTTTGATTTGGAAAAAGAATCTACTAATTTAAATAAGAATAATTTATTAAAATTTAATTAGATGGGATAATTATTCTTTATTTAACTCAACTAATTTGAGTAAAATAAGGGCAGAAAATCTTGTTGTATATGTATTTGTATAGCAACAGTTTACTTAAATACAAAATACAATTTGTTATTTTTCGTAATTATGAAACTATTGCTATAAAAGTTACAATTAAGGCTCTACAGTTGTTATTTCTGAAATTTTCCCGTTGCCATACTTGCTTCGCTTCAATTTGTTGGTGTAACTTTTCTTTTAATAAATATGCTTCAAATCTCTTCTCTCTTTTTAACAACTTTTGTAATTTTAACTTTCTGCATCGTTATATATTTAAAGAGCAAAAACAACAACAGATTTAGTGTATTTTCATAAAATAGGATCTGAGGAGTTTAGACTCTATGTAATCTGTACCACTACTGTGGACATGAGATTGAGAAGTTGTTTTTGATAGATTTACAGCTCAAGACAAAACAATCGAGAAAAGATGTACTATAAGAACAAAAAATAATAGGTAGTAGCAAAACAACAGATGGTAAAAAAAAAGACTACCGCAAAATAATACTATAATCATCTATCTGAAACAACAAACATCACCAAAACTCTAAGACAAAATAAACTGCAAGTGTAGCACTACGACTACAATTACGAACAACAAAATTAAGCAATCTACCTACTAGCATGGACTTACTCATTCCTACCAACCTTCTATCCTGATTTGCATCCTCCTACACTTTCCTATTTAGGATCGTGTCCTCAGTATGGTGTTACCACTTTATGTTCTGTCTAATCACACTCTCCAATATTTCTTCGATCTACATTTACATCTCTTAAATTCATCCATAATCAATCTCTCATATCTCCGCATCGAGGCATCTACACATCTTCTTGTCATATGTTCAAACCAGCTCAAACTCACTTTTACATCTTATCTTTCACCAAAGTCATTTTCAACTTATCTCAAATATTCTTAATTTTAATTTTATCTCTTTGAATATACCAGCACATCCAACGCAATATCTTGATCTCCACTACTTTCATTTCTCCATACAAAAATTCATAATTGGCGATCATTCTCTCCTATATATAATTAGTGCATATAATTATCTTTTAACAATCCAATAGTGTAAAAGTCAGGTAGTAGCAATTCCTACACAAAGTGTAAACACATGTAGTCAGAGGTGGACCTACCTTGGCAATAGAGGGTGCACATGTACCCGCCAGCCTCGAGAAAAACTCTGTATATATAATTTGTATATCTGTATACATATTAGGGTTTTATGTTAAATATATGTTATGCACTAGGGCTGTGCAAAAATCGAACCGACCAATAAACCGAACCGATAAAATTATTATTGGGTTATTGGTATTGGGTTATCGGGTTAACGGTTTTGTATTGGTTTTATAAAAAAAAATTTATTGGGTAAACGGTTCGGTATCGGTTTTAGCTTATTGGGTTATCGGTTAAACCGATAACCCAATAAGGATACACTAAGTTATTATTTTATCTCTATTTATGTTATATATTTAAATCTCTCTCTCTCTCTTTATCTATTTATCTATCTATATATATAGATATGTGAATGTATATAGATTATATGCACTACTAATTCATAATTCAGTGATTCACAAAGTATTAACTTATTCAGGGCAACAAAGGCACAACATAAAGCTCGGCTATTATCGTAATAAAAAGCTTGAAGCATTTATAGCTTCCAACAATTAGGATTCAATTTTTTTCCTAACTAACATTCAGTTCAAGTTTGAAAATTCTTGTAAACTAAAATGCATTGCGTAAGTTTTGGTGGTAATTAAGATTTTATCTTTTTATGTTAGTTGTTACTATTTCTATTTTATAAGTATTTTCTTATTGGTTAAACCGAAAATCGAATCATTAAGGACCAAAAACCGATAAAACGAAACCGATAAGAAAATATCTTATTGGTTGGTTATTGGTTTTACATACATATTTAAAAATAGAAAATCGATAAACCGAACCAATAACATGTAAAATCGAACCGAACCGACCGATGCACACCCCTATTGTGCACCACCACTTGATTGGCAAGATGGTTGAACATGGCAATTAAAATCTTTTTTTATTGAGTGATGACTCGGGTTCGAAACTCAACAACAACATTTTTTTATTGCTCCTTTTTCCAAATACATTATCTGTTTGTTGTTTTCTGTTTGAAATTTTAAGTGCAAACACACATACACACACAAATATATATATATATATATATCAGTCGATTAAAAAATTTCCTACATAGTAATCATTTATTTTACACTTTTTTTTTTACACATTGTTAACTTATTTTTTATTTTATTTTAAAATTCAAGCTCCCTTCCAACTTCAAAATATAGATATTCTCCCCATCTTATTCTGTAAATGTTTTTTTTTTTTTATCTTTTGATCATTGACTTATTTTTTATTTAAAAAATTAGTAATTTAAAGTTTGAGATAGGCTTAAACCAAACGTTTTTTGTACAACCATCTAGCAAATAAATCTCTCGAATTTCATATTTTTTAAAAACTTTTTATTATTATTTAAAATATAAAAGTGCATTGAATTCAAGTATGATGGATAACACATTTTTTTCATATTAAATCTAATTAATGATATATAATAATATTAAAAAATTGCTTATAAAATATTATAATTAATAAGTTTTCAAAGAATTTCATGTCGAACTTTAACACTATTAATTATTATGTTAAATATAAAAATGTATCCGTCAAGTTCAAATTCTGAATTCGCCTTTGCATGTAGTGAACTACTACTGTAGTAGGTATGTCTTTCTAGTGGAGAAGTTGGCAGGAATTAGACGGCTGAGATCATTTAGCCAATGAGATATTAATTGATTTAGGTACGTAGGATGGATGATATTGGGTGGGGTCTACACGAATGTTTGTTCTATTTTAGGAAGGTGGTCCAGGGATATACTGTGGACCACGACGTAGACTAAATGCCCCTATTTTGGGAACTAATTATGCTTTTGACGGTGGTTCTACAATTTCTTTTCTTAGTTCTTTTAATATTATCCTATTATTAAATAATTACGAGCCTGTTTGGATAGACTGAAAAAAATTAATTTTTAAAAAGTATTTTTAAAATATTTTTGAAAGTATTGAAATTTATTTTAAAAATAGCTTATGTGTTTGGATAAAAGTGCTGAAGCTGAAAAAAATTATTAATATGTTTAGTACTGTTATAAAACCAGAAAGAATAAAGAAGAAGAGTAGAGAGAATAGAGAGAGTAATTCTTATTTCTTATCTTGAAGGATAAATTGCAATGAAGGAAACCCTTCTATTTATAAGGAGAATTTGCCCCTATTTTCACACTAAAAGACAAATACATCAAATCCTAATAGACATAAAATAAATCTTGATAGATCTTGATAGACATTCACTATAATTGATATATATCATAACACTCCCTCTTGAATGTCTAACAATGCACATATAGGTTGTCTCATTAAAAACCTTACAATGAAAACCCAGTGGGACAAAACCCCGTAAGGAAAAAAGAGTACAGCATGTATTAGTTCCCCCTAATAAAAACTTCCTTGAACCTTTGCATTCTGATCTTGTGCACCATCTTCTTGAAAGTTGCAGTTGGAAGAGACTTGGTGAATAAGTCAGCCACATTGTCACTTGAACGAATCTGATGTACGTCAATATCACCATTCTTTTAGAGCTCATATGTATAGAAGAGCTTTGGCGAAATGTGCTTCGTTCGATTTCCTTTTATGAATCCTTTAAGTTTTGCTATGCATGCTGCATTATCTTCATATAAAATCGTGGGTACTTTGTCACATTTCAAGCCACATTTTTCTCGAATGAGATGTATTATGGACCTCAACCACGCACACTCTCGGCTTGCTTCATGAATAGCTATAATCTCAGCGTGATTCGATGAAGTGGCTACAATAAACTCCTTTGTTGATCTCCAAGATATGGCAGTACCCCCACATATGAATACATAGCCTATTTGAGACCGAGCTTTATGCGGGTGGGATAAGTACCCAACATCAGCATAACCAACAAGATCGAAACTGTAATCTTTAGAATAAAATAAGCTCATATCGGTAGTTCTCTTTAGATATCGTAATATGTGTTTAATCCCATTCCAATGTCTCCTAGTAGGAGCAGAACTATACTTTGCTAACAAATTTACTGAAAAAGCAATATCAGGCCTTACAGTATTTGCTAGATACATTAGTGCACCAATTGCACTAAGATATGGTATTTCAGGATCAAAAAGTTCCTCATTCTTTTCTTGAGGTCGGAATGGATCCTTATTCACATAAAGTGATCGAACAACCATTGGAGTACTTAATGGATGTGCTTCATCCATATAGAATCGTTTCAATACCTTTTCTGTGTAGGCAGATTGATGAACAAAGATGTCGTTTGTCAAATGCTTAATTTGCAAACCAAGGCATAACTTTGTCTTTCCGAGATCTTTCATTTCAAATTCTTTCTTTAGGTAATCAATTGCCTTTTGAAGCTCTATTGGCGTTCCAATAAGGTTTATGTCATCGACATAGACAGCAAGTATAACAAACTCCGACGTTGTTTTCTTTATGAAAACATATGAGCAAATTTCATCATTCGTATAACCTTCTTTAGATAAATATTCACTAAGACGGATATACCACATGCGTTCAGATTGCTTCAAATCATACAATGATCTTTGCAATCTAATGGAATACATTTCCCGAGGCTTTGAACTATATGCTTTCGGCATTTTAAATCCTTCGGAAATTTTTATGTATATCTGATTATCAAGTGATCCATATAGATAGGCTGTTACCACACCCATCAAATGCATTTCAAGTCTCTCATGGATAGTGAAACTAATAAGATAACGAAATATTATTGCGTCCATTACTGGTGAATATGTCTCATCATAATCGACATCAGACCGTTGTGAAAATCCTTGTGCAACAAGGCGTGCTTTATACCTTTGTATTTTATTTTTCTCATTTCTTTTTCGCACAAAGACCTATTTATAGCCAACTGGCTTAACATCATTAGGTGTTTAAGTTATAGGTTCAAAAACTTCATGTTTGGCAAGTGAATTCAATTCAGATTGAATTGCTTCTTGCCATTTTGGCCAGTCATTTCTTTGTCGACATTCTGTGACAGATCAAGGTTCAAGATCCTAACTATCTTGCATGATTTTCGTTGCAACATTATATGCAAAGACATAATCCACTACTATTTCAGATCGATTCAAATTAGTTTCAACATCACTTAAATTTATAGATAGTTTCTCATTTTCTTGAGTCTCAAGCTTATTGATTCCTTCAGTGATATCAACATTGCTCAAATCTTGAACTTCCATATGTGGATCTTTCGTAGTGTCATCTTGATCATTTTTTTTCTTTTTCTAGTATTTCGATCCTTAGAACCTAATAGTCTGCCACGCTTTAAGCGTGCTTTAGATTCATTAGCTATGACACTAGTGGATGGTCCTTTAGGGACAGCAATTCAAATTGGGACATTCTTTGCAGTAATATGTGATTTAGTGATCCTTTTCAAATCTGTAAATGTGTCCGGTATTTGATTTTCAATTCTCTGCAGATGAATAATCTTTTGTACTTCTTGCTCACAAATAGAAGCACGTGGATCAAGATGAGATGGTGATGAATTTTTTCACAAAATTTCTCTTTTGATATCACTATCTTCTCCCTATAATTCTGGAAAAAGTATCTCATCAAACCGATAATCTGCAAATCGATCAGTGAACATATCTCCCATTAATGGTTCAAGATAGCGAATAATAGAGGGTCATTCAAACCCAACATAAATTTCTAACCTTCTTTGGGGGTCCATCTTGGTGCGGTTTGGTGGTGCTATAGGCACATATACACCGCATTCAAAAGTTCTCAAGTGAGATATATTAGGCTCTTGACCCACAATTAATTGCAACAGAAAAAATTTATGATAATTTGTCGGTCTAAGACGAACAAGTGTTGCAGCATGTAAAATGCATGACCCCAAACGGAAGTGGGCAACTTAATTTTCATCAGTAATGGTCTTGCTATCAACTGCAGACGTTTAATAATGACTCAGCAAGGCCATTTTGAGTATAAACATGGGGTATAGGATGTTCCACTTTTATCCCAATCGATAAGCAATAGTCATTAAATACTTGGGATGAAAATTCTGCAGCACTATCAAGGCGAATAGACTTAATTTGATTATTAGAAAATTGAGCCCGTAATCGTATTATTTGTGCCAACAATTTTACAAATGTCAAGTTGCGAGATGACAAAAGGCACACATGAGACCATCTAGAAGAAACATCTATTAGGATCATGAAGTATCTAAACGATCCACTTGATGGGTGAATTGGTTCACAAATATTCCCATGTATGTGTTCCAAGAATGCGGGGGACTCAATCCCAACTTTTGTTGGCGATGGTCTCACAATCAGCCTTGATAACAAGCATTACATGAAAATTCACCATTCGAAAGAACCTTCAAGTTCTTTAATGGATGCCCATTTGAATTTTCTATTATTCGTCTCGTCATTATTGATCCTGAATGTCCCAGACAATCATGCCAAAGTACAAAAGTATTGAAATCAGTAAACTTCCGATTTACTATGAAATGTGCCTCAATTGCACAAATCTTTGTCCAACACAGGCTAGAAGATAAAGCAGGGAACTTTTCAACAACACATGTCTGCCCAGAGACATTCTTGGTGATACCAAGATATTCAAGATTCATCTCATCAAATGTCTTGATATGATAACCATTTTCATGGATATCTTTAAAACTCATCAAGTTTCTCCGAGACTTGTGAGAGAACATAGCATTATCTATGATGAGTTTAGTTTCCTTGGGCAAGATTATAATGGCCTTTCTGAAGCCTTCAATCAAATTAGCACTACTACAAATTGTAGTAACATTAATCTTGTCCATGTTTAGATGAGAGAAATATTTCTCGTCTTTGAATATCGTATGTGTAGTACCAGAATCAATCAAACAAATATCCTCACAATTGGACAACTTACTTTTAAAATTATCCATATCTTATCCTTAGCCTTCAAATTTGAGATGGTAGAGTCTCGTGCTGATAACGTGTTATAAAACAAGAAAGAATAAAATATTGCTTTTAAATAAAAAAATAGGGGTTAAGATACTTCTGACTTTTTGCTTTTAAAAAATATTATTTGACTTTTTTGAAGCAATTTTTGAAGTTATCAAACACTTCAAAAGGTGTAAAATGGCTTAAAAATTATTTTGACCAACTTTTAAGTCCATTCAAACATCCTCTACATAAAAAATATATATTCAAATTTAAATCTTTAAGAAACAATTAATAAAATTAATTTAGTAGAATAAATTACTAATAAATATTTTCTTAAGAAAGTTTCAATCAATTATTTTCAAACGGATGAAATAATAGCCAAGGTATCATTTTAATTTGTTTATTTTACTTTGTTTTAGTCCGTATTAATTTTTTTCGCAGCAAATTAATTTAAACTTTTCATATAGTATATTTAAGACCATAAATAAAATATATTTTGATATACTCTATATATTTTTGATTTAAAAATCACAAAATTTAGAAGTTCTTTTTTGTTTTCTAAACTTTCTGTAAAGTTTTTTATTGTTTTCAATTTAGTGTTCCATATCCTCATTAAAGGTCGACTAATTCAGATTTGTATTGGATAGACCCCGTTTAGGGATAACGCTTCATACAAAGGATTTAACTTTACGTAAAGCAAACTACAAGGGTTAGTGTGGTGGTTCAGCACTTCACCCCTTAAGCAAGAGGTTGAGGGTTCGATCCCCACCTCTAGTGAATGGAGAAAACTCTGTGGCCAGTTCCCTACCGCTTAGTGCGCTGACCGTGGAACGAAGAATTAGTCTCACGGCTACCGGCTGTGGGATACCTTGAGAAACCAAAAAAAAAAAAAATCTTTACGTAAAGCAAAACTGAGAAATAATTTGACACTAATTACGTATTGATTAGCTAAGTACGTAACACATTTAAGGCTGGATCTTAGGAGTTAGGAGTTGGAAGATCCCTCATTTACGTACTGTTTCAGGTAGACATGGGAATTACTCCTATTAATGTCTCATAAATACTCTCTGTCACCTTATGTCAACACAAATCATTATTAAAAAAAAAAAAAATTCTTAATTTCCATTTTTCAAAAAAAGAAAAGGAAAGTTTGATAAGAAAAAATAATACAAAATATAAATTGAACTGTCAGCTTGAAAATGCAAGAACTCAATGAAATCCCCTTTTCTATTTGTTTGATTCGAAGAAGAAATGTGATCTATCGAAAATAGTTTCTTTATCTCACCTTTCAGTTAGTGTTACGAACTACATACACTTACATTTCCCAAACCTCATTTTGTGGGAATATGTTGGATATGTTGATTTGTAAAAGAAAGATCCATTAAATTCTTATGCATCATAAAAAAATTCATCTAAATGATGAAACAAACTCTTTTTGTTTATTCTCTCCATCCTAAATTATTCGTCCCAAATTAAAATAACACATTAATTAAAAAAATAATTAATAACATGTTTAGTTTATCATAGTACCCCTATTAAATGATGTTTATATTTTAATTTGAAGAAAAAATAATTAATGCAAAGGGTAAAACATGAAAAAAAAAATTGTTTCTTCTTGATTAATAAAAAAAGACAGGTAAAATGAAAAATCAAATTAGAAAATTTGACACGAATAATTTGGGAAGAATGGAGTAATAATTATCCAACTAAACACTTTTTGTAAAATAAATAAAAATTAAAAGAATACGTGTTTGTAATTTTTGAAAGTTCCTAAACTTGAAATACACGCCAAGGATCCTCCCAATTAACCTCAATTTGTTTTATTTTCGATTTACTATGTCAAAAAGGTTAATAATAAAATTAAGGAAAGTGTTACAATTGTGAAAAGATTTACATAGCTTTGTGAGTCTTTTCTCAAATAAATTTTCACACAGGGTAAAAATGTCAAAAGGTTAACTAGTTTATAGTGTGAACCTAACTTTTTTCTATTGTGGCAAAAAAATTGTGGTCAAAAGGATTTTTCCTAACTTGCTTTCCATTTCCACTCTCTTCATTTTCTCTAATTTCTTATGATAACATATGACATAGTTCAAATTAAATGGTTAAGATTTAATTATTCTAAAATACAACTCTAACTATAGTTTAGATAATAAATATATCATATATTTAATTTAAAAAATTATTATAATTCCACAATCTTAGCAACATATCCATAAATAAAACAACAACAAAAAAAAATCCTCTTCCTACCTTTTTTTTTCAATGCAAGAATTTCATTTTTAAATTTCTTTATCAATTAATTTATTCTATTATCAATTTTTTTTTTGAAACTTTTTGTTTAACAATTAGCTATTTTATTTTCTTTAAAGTAGGTGAAATAAAGTAGGAGAAATAATCGGCTCTTCTATTTTAGATTAATTTTTTATCACCTTTTTGAAACTTTTTCTTAAAAACTAGATATCTTAGTTTCTTTAAAATAGGTGAAATAAAATAGGGAGAAAATGAGGGAAATCTCTCGTATTCTAAATTAATTTTTTATTATTTTTTTTAAAAAATTTCTTTAATAATTATCTATTTTATTTTCTTTAAAATAAGTGAAATAAATAGAAGAACTTGTAGACTCTCCTAAATTTTTTTAAAAATAAAATAGTTAGTAATTATTAAAGAGAAAGTTCCCAAAATGCAATAAAAAGGTTAATTTAAATAGAAATTAAAAGATGGATCATGCGTATGAAAAATAATTTAGGAAGAAAAGACTTCTTGTTGTTATATTTATGTACAAGATAATATGTTGCTAAGATTGTGGAATTACAATAATTTTTAAAATTAAATATATAATGTATTTATTATCTAAACCATGGATAGAGATTTACTTTAGAATAATTAAATTTTACTCATTCAATTTAAACTATGTCATATGTTACCAATCAGGATAGAAACTTAGGAAAAATGGAAAGAGTGAAAATGAAGAGTAGACGAATTCTAATTAAGTCATCAATAAAGAAAAATGACATAATTGAAGAAGCAAATAACAAATCTTGTTTAATCTGTAACATTAGAACATGCCTTACTTAATTATGGCACTTCTTACTATAATAATAATAGCAATCAATTAAAATCACATCTTAGGAAAATTAGTATACCATTACTAACAAGATTACTAAGTTCATATCTGTAGCATCTCTTTTGGAAAAAATTACATAAATCAACATCTTAACTTTTTTATATTACTTTAAATACCATCTTACTAAATATATTACAAAAATTCTTTCTAACTTATAAAACCCTAATATTTGTTGTTATAACTCACCCTATTTTTATGCCTCCTGCTCCTTAAAACTCGCCCAAAATCATGGTAAAATATCCTACAAATTTATCAATTCAACAATTACAATCGTGTTATCAACTTATCATCCACTACTTCAACATATTCAAATTTCAACTTCCAATTACAACCCCCATTAACTTTTTCCCTCAAATTTATTTGGAGGTTAATTTGTTTTCATAACTTTTTTTATAAATTTGTTAATTTGTTTTCAAATCTACAATCGTAATTAACTTTTTTCAAATTTTCAAATTCTCCATTAACAATCGTGTTAATTTGTTTTAAAAAATCTCCATTAATTTTTTTCTTCAAATTTATCCGAATATGTGTAGTCATAAAGTCTATTGTTGTATTTACAGAGTAGAAAAGAAAATAAGTTACAAAAAGAAACCATTTATCAAAGGTATGAATTACATGTTTTGAAGTGAATTCGATACATAAATTTAATGCACCGAGACATTGCATGCTTTTCAATACATACTGAAATTTATATGTGATTTAGGTTCCTTTTTAATATCTGATACATTCACTTTACTGAGTTTGATACATAGTTCTAAGATTTCTGATACATAAGAGACATTGTAGGCTTTCTGATACATACTAATATTTATATGTGTTTTGGTTCTTGTAAACCTGATACATTAATATGCCAAGTATATATATCTGATTTTAACGACATATTGCATTATTTTATGATACATAATAAGAAATTGCATGTAATTTGGGTTAGTTTACACCTAATACATTCAACATACTTATTATGATGCATAAATCAATTTTTAAGAGATATATCATTATATCTGATACAGACTAAATTTTGAAATTGTTATGAATTATTTTGCAACTGATATATTCAAAATATTGGGTACAACTAATACATATGTATTGTATTTATAGTTCATCTAAAACTACACGTTGTATATTATGTATCATCATCAATTATATGTTTTGGATTAGGTACGTATACGTTTTTCTAACATTTTTTGTTGATTTAGTTTTGTATTTTGTGCACATTTTGATTTTAGAGCTTTTGGGAGAATTATGATTGGAGAATGTTAATTATGGTGATTCAAATTTTAATTATGAAGTTATTACTAATTTTTAGGGATTCAAGAGACATATCTCAATCAAAATCCCATTAATTGCTCTATCATTTAATTCCATATCATTATTTTCCTTTTTTATAGTAAATTAGTTTGGTAGTTATGTATCTGTCGGTTATGTATTCGGACCAAACTTATGTATCATATTCTGGTTATTAAGTAATTAATATAAAAGTTGGGAGAGAGAGTAATTACGTAGCAAAGTGTTGGTATTTATGTTGTTTACCCTTTTTTTAAGTTCGTCATCTTTCTTTAATTAGAAAAGTTTAATTTTAAAAATTTTCGTAGAAGGCTTGATAAAATGATTGTCAACCACGCAAATATCTAAAAATTAATTTAAACTACAAATATTTTATTTTATTTTTTATATCATAGTATCAAGTTAATGGTGGCACAACAAATTTTCTTTTCGTGAATTAAAACATACTACTTCCTCTGTTTAAAAAAGAATGACCTACTTTGACTTGACACAAAGTTTAAGAAAGTAAAGAAGACTTTTGATTCTTGTGGTTCTAAATTAAAAGTTGTGTCAAATGTATCAAAATGTCTTTCAATCTTGTGGTCTTAAGTATGCCATGTGTAAAATTAAAATTAAAGTATTATCAAAAATAAAAAGGGTCATTTATTTTGAAACGAATTAAAAAAAAAAGTCATTCTTTTTTAAGTGGAGGGAGTACTAAAATAAGGCCGCAGGATCGAGATACAACAAAAGATGCATAAAGTAAATCATATGATCATTTATGTTCTTTTTTTCTTGGCTGAATGCATATAAAGACCCCTCAACTATTCAATTCTTTTCCGTTTAGGCACCTCAATTAAGCCATATACCTATTGAACCCTTTACTCCTTCACAAAACGTGTCAATTGAGTCATATCGCTAACGTGGTGCTGACATGGCGTGGCATATGTAATACACTCTCATTTTAGAGAGTGAGAAACCATAATTAATTTAAAAAATTCCAACCAATAAAAAAAACACATAAAAATAATTTTAAAAAACACATAAAAGTAATTAAAAAAAAGCTATCATCTTCTCTCTTCTACACACACATTCCTCACCATTGAAACACACTAAACACAGGCAACACACACAGATTCTCTCTTCTACACAACACACACAGAGAATTGATATCCACATACACATCACAAAACACACAGTCCATATACGCATACAGCTCATAGAACCCGCACAACTCACAACACGCAGCTACACATACGATACACTCAGAAGAATCAAGGAGGAGGAAGGGGAAAAACCAGTAGCAAATGAGTAGAAAAAATGGGAACTTGGAGAAAACAGTGGAGAAATTGACAAATAAAGAGAAAAAAGATGCAAGAAAGAGACAATTGATGGAGCAACAGTGAACGAAGGAGAAAGATGCGAGAGAGATAAAAGAAAAAAAAAGAGAGAAAAGGATAGATGGGATCAGAAATTTGACCCGTTTTTCTTCAATTTCCTTCGTCGCCGAGCTCGCCGGAGCTCCGACGAAGTGAAAACAGCGACCCATCCCCATTCACGATCGAACCCTCATCGGAGATTATAAACGGGTTCTGTTGGTCATCATGATTTTGTAATAAGACAAATCAAGAAATTTAAGGTAACTCAATTTGCACATGGAGGATGGTAGAGGTTCACTGGGTGAGTTTGTTTGAAGATCAACAAATACCAGTGACTACCGTGGTAGATGATCCATATCCAACGGAATCTAGTTTTTTCCAAATACCCAAAGTACATTAATTTATTTGAAATTATTATTGGGTATTATTTTGGTGGAAAAATAAAAAAGTGAAGTGAAGATAGGGAAGATGGATATTATTGGGTATCGACGGAATCGAAGTGCTTCAATGATGGGGAAAGGGGTATCGATGGAATTGAAGTGGGGAAAAGGGTATCGAAAGAAGAAGAAGATATTTTTTTTTTTACGTTTCTGTTGTGCAAAGATGGGGAAAGGGGTGTTTGGAAAAGAAGGGGGAGGAGGGTTGGGATTGGGTAGGGCTGTAGTGGGGGGGGGGGGGGATGGGTATTAATAGTTTTTTTTTAATTTAAATTTAATTATATTAAAAAAATTATAATTATTTTAAATTAAAATGTCACATGTCGTTATTTAATTTGCCACTTTGACACATCATTGGCGTATGTATTACACGCAGTTTAGATTTTTTGCCATGTCAGCAAATTGGGCTCAATTGAAACCATTTGTGAAGGAGTAAAGGATTCAATAGGTACATGACCTAATTGAGGTGCCTATACGAAAAAAGTCGAATAGTTAAGGCGCCTGTATATGTATTCCATCTTTTTTCCTTTTTCTTTTCATTATAGAAATAGGAAAAAGGGAGAAGATATCTAGATATTTTTGCCCTTTTCTCCGTCATGCATTGTTATGGTCAGCATGTTCATATTCTATCATTCTAGGCTATCATTCTATAACATATGGGAGATCTAGTCTAGGGCTATTTATGACTTGTTCCATACTCTACATTTTTTTTTCCTCCCTTTTTTCGACTATTATATATCATTGGTATTAAAAATTGCATCAATTATCCAGTTTCGAAAAATATATTTTGCAAGTAATATTTGTAAAAGGCTCATACAATCTCAGTTCTTCGAATGAGCGCTTTATAATAATTTATTCACAGTGTAATAGCTTGCAAATCATATAGGAGATATAAATCGTATTAGTCATACGAAGAATTCACCATGACTTAGTGAATGATAGAGGCTGAATTCGATTGCAGATCCCTCACCTCTCGATCAATCACTCAACCATGTCCTTGCATGCAATTTAACTATTATGATAATAGATAAAAGTATTGAGAAAATACATCAAATCATCCTTGAACTTGAGGTCAAAACTTACTTTAGGTCCTAAACTAATCGGACAATTATAAACCTTCCTTAATAACTTTAAAGTGAATTTTTTACCCCCCGAAATTGCTGACGTTACAAATTCTTGAAAATTCTGTGCGTAAATGGCCCATAAAACGTAGAAAAAAATGGGGCCCACCTTCTAAATTTTATAAATTCTCTTTATATATATATATATATATACATACATACATACATACATATATTTATTTAAAAATATATATGTAAAAATAAGAAAGAGAACCATCTTCTTCGTTGCCCCCGTCCCCCTTTCCCGTTCCCCTCACCTCAACCTCACCCTCCAACACATCATTTCTTTATCTTTTTCATAACCCCCCACCCACCCCATTTCTTCATTGAGGTGAAGCCATGGAATATTCTGTAAAAGGTGAAATTGAATGCTTTGAGAAGTTTGTGAATTGGAGCTTTTATGTTTTTGAGTTAAAAAATTGTGAAATTTATGGTACTTAGGCAATTCGTGTCAAAATTGTCTCAAAGTTGACAACTATATTGTTTTAAATGAATTTTTTCGAATTCCTATACTTGAATGAAATTGGTTTTTTTTATTCATTATGTAGAATTGAATGTTGAAATAATGTTTTAATAGAGGAAAAATCTTAAATTGGTGTGATCATGGTTGTTATCTAATGGTGTTAATGAAAAAAAATAAAAAAATCAGAGGAGAAGGCATTAGGGTTGGAAGGAGAGAAAGAGAGGGGGGAAAGAGGGAATGGTCTGAGGAGAAGAAAAATGGGTGCCGGGGGGGGGGGGGGGGGGGGGGGGAGGGGGGGGGGGGGGAGAAAAAGGGGGAAGGGGGGGGGGGGGGGGGGGGGGAGGGGTGGAAAGAGGAGGAAAATCGGAGGGGGGGTGGGGGGATTTTATTCAATATATATTTTATATATATACACATATACTATATTTTATATATATATATATATATATATATATATATATATATATATATAAAATACATATATATTTTTTACTCTTTTAAATAAATATATAAAAATAGTATATGTATATAAAAATAGTATATGTGTGGGATTGCCTTATTTAAAAAAAATATATAAAATTCTTACGTGGCAATGACATGGCACTGACGTGGCTCAAATTGGGGCATGTGTACTCCACTCTCCGCAGTGAGAGTGGTATAATTTTTTAGGGGGCTAAAAAATCATTTTAATGTTATTAAGGGGGTATATAATTGTCCGATTAGTTTAGGGTCTAAAGTAAATTTTGGCCACAAGTTCAGGGGTGATTTGATGTATTTTCTCAAAGTAATTTAAATAATATACATACAACATATATACATTACATATTATACTACTTTAGAAAATATACATACATATATACATTCAATATTATATTACTTTAGACAATATACACACATAAATACATTTAATATATACTACTTTTTTTAATTTCCCATCCGGTGTTCGGTGTCCGCATTGGAGCTGCGACTAATTTAGATTGCGCGTTGCAGGGCCCATTAAGGTGGCAGCGCTCTCAAAAGAGTTTTTCTCCATATCCAGGATCGAACCCTCGACCTCTGGTTAAGGGTGGAGCAGCCTCATCCACTGCACCACAACCCATGTTGGTAATATATACTACTTGAAATAATATACATACAACATATATACATTACATATTATACTAAAATCATACACACATATTCAATATGTACTACTTACCACTTGAAACAATGTACATTTCATATGTGCTACTTAAAATACTACTTGAAATAATATACATTATATATTATTAGAGGAGCATGGCCCGTGTCATCAGCACGGGTCCAACATTAAGGTATTTTGATTATGTATAATAAGTAGACTGATGTTAATTCGAATTATGAATTATAAAAAATTAATACAAAAAATATATTAACTACTTGATAATATTTTTCAAGGAGCCAAATTATCTTTCAAGATAATTTTAATAACTTATTCATATAAATAAAAAAATTTGATGCATTTTAAAGTTTAGGTCTTTAATCATATGACTGAGATTTGCTACATTAAGTATAAAATATGAGATTAGAATTAATACATAAGGCTTGACACTTGTATAAAATAAAAAATAATTGTTGAAAAATATAAAGGATTATCTAATCATTGCATATTACATCACATATGGGTTGCAATTAATTATAAAAAAAATAACATTGTATTCCCCTACTAAGCCGACATGAACATCCTTTGCTTTCATTTTTTTCCTTCTCTTTTATTTGTCAACTCGTTCTTTGAAGTTAAATTAAATTAATAATTTAAATTTAAATTTTAAGTGTTTCAGAAATTATATAAAAAATAATTATAAGTTACCATCCATCACATCAATTTAAGTTATTTGACTTTGAGAACACGATAAAACATACTTCTGTAAATGTTTTATCGAATTTTGCTTCTGTATATGTTCCTTCCAATGAAACGTAGGAGTCGTTTGTTAAAGTGTATAAAAATAATTTTGAATAGAACGTATTAGTAATGTTTACAATAATGCTTGTATTAGTAATATTGGTATTATTTATGCTATCATTATTGTTGTATTAGAAAATGCCTTTTCAACCTTGATATATTAAAATAAAAGTTTTTAAAAAAAGGATTGCATATACATTCTAACATTCATCCGGGATCTAGCACGGGTTCAATATATGTTATTTTTTATCTCAATTTATATGACACATATAGAATTTAGATAATCAATCGTATTTTTAATACGTATTTAGATAATTTAAGTTGTTAATTATTGTAATTTATGATATTTTTAATGTAATTTTCAAATAATATACGTTACTTTTCTTACCCAAGCATTTGTGGCATTGATAGTGAATTATATTTTTAAAATAATTTAAGTTTTTAATTACTGTGATTTATAATACTTTTCTTCTACTTCAATTTAAGTGATACTAATATAGTTTCGAGAGTAAACCAAATATTTTATATCCTTTAAATTTTGTTAGTTGTTAATTATTGTAATTTAAAACCCTTTTTATGTATTTTTTTGAGATATATAACATATTAAATTGTATTTAGATATTTTAAGTTGTTAACTAATGTAATTTATAATACTTTTTATTTATTTTTTGAATAATATGTGTTACTCTCCTTGTCCAGAGTTCTGTATCGTCGATCGACAATTATATTTTTTTAAAAAAAATAATTTTTTTATGATTGTGATTTATAATATTTTTCTATTCCAATTTAAGTGACACAATGCTTAGATAACTATAATAATTGATTAGGGGTGACATAGTAAATTCACGATTGAAGCAGCGAAACATAAATGTCTTAAATGACTTACAACAACTAATTAGAAGTGACAAAGCAAAGTTACTATAAAAATACTTGTAATTTCTTTTTTAAGTGAACCTCATAAAAGACGTCAAGTTAATTTAAAACATCAAGAGCTAATTTATCATTTTTATATCTATTTTATCTTTTTTTATTAAATTTTATTAATTTTTTAATAATCAAGTGACTTATAATAATTAATTAGTGGTGATATTCAGTAAAATTATGGTTGAAGTAGGCATGTCATAAATATCCATTTTCTTAATTAAATATTATTAATTTTTTAATACATAAATGACTTATATAATTAATTAGGGGTGATCTAATAAAATCACGGCTGAAGTAGCTAAAACAGACATATCATAAATATTTATTTTATTTTTTTATAATTAAATATTATTAATTTTTTAATACTTAACGACTTATAATAATTAATTATGAGTGATATAGTAAAATCATAGATTAAATATTATTAATATTTGATACATAAATGACTTATAATAATTAATTTGGGTGATATAGTAAAATCATAATTGAAACAACTGAAGCAGACATGTCATAAATATCTATTTTATTTTTTTAATTAAATATTATTAATTTTTTAATATATAAATAACCTATAATAATTAATTAGGGGTGATATAGTAAAATCACGAAACAAGCAACCTATTCAAGCAGGCATGTCGAAACCCTCTCTTCTATATAATAGAAATATATACTACTTAATATAATAATACTTAATATATTCAAATATTAACATACACTAATTATATATATATATATTCAAATATTAACTTACACTACTTAATTCAAATTTTATATATTTTTATTTATAATAATTAAATAAGATCTAAGATCTGACTATTAAATTTCAGTATATATATATATATATATTAAAAGTGTGAAGGCCATTAGAAAATGATTTGAGCTTTTTACCCTTCATTAAAAGTCTCCGCAATAGATAAAATCGTCTTTTCACTATTTTTTTCAAAATATTATCTAATTTTATTAGATCAATTAATTAATTAATTTATGCGCCCTTTTAAATGTAGGATTTATTAGGGATAAAATTAGTTGAGGTATAAAATTCATGTAATATTCTTTAATTTAGGTAAATCAATTTTCCTTTCCTATTTTGACAAGAATGTATTAGAGACATGGGAATTAGTTAGTTTTTTTTTCTTACTTTATTAATGTCTTCCATATTTTTGACAAATTACCCATTTTTAGGGAGTTTTAGTGCTCATTATCGAAAAAGATCACTCCAACGTCTTAAATTTGAAATTTTTTAACTAAAGAAAAGTAAAAGCTTCAATGGCTTAGCTTTCAGTTGGGTGGAAATCTTAGCATTTTCTTCCATCAAAATGATGGCCGGCAGGAACTTAACTTTGTGTAACTTTAAAAGTTTATTTATATTTTAGGATTTTTAAAAATCCCATCACTTATCCTCCATGCTTGCTTCAGGGATTTTGACACTCCATCCTCAAAACTTTTTTTTTATTTCATGTTTTGTACACTATTCGAATGTTGATCACAATTTACATGGTTAAGACTTTTAAGTTTACTATGTATCCCGAGTTACTTTAGATATTAAACACATGTTCACACAAACTTACATTATATTATAGCTATCAATCAAATTTAAAGTCTATTAAAGATTCGATTTTTAGTTTGTTTCAATATTCTAAAAAGCAAAATCTTAAGAAAATTAAATGATAATTTTATCCTACATTATATAAAACGATATTTTAAACTTTCAATAACAAAAATGTCAACTTGCTATAACAATCATATTTGCCCAAATGTCTTCCTAAGTTGAATAAAATGAGATCTAAAAGTTTATCGCTATTCTGCAGATTATAGCTATATTCATTGAAAATACTACAAAGAATACGTCAAGAATTTATTCTCACCTTTTAATCAAATACATGAAGTTGGAAGCATTCTTACCATGCATCCAAATAGTGCTATGCTTTTGAGGAAGACGGATATCATCATCTTTATCAGTTTGTGATAGATACGGGTTTTATCGTATTTTGACAAATAATAACTGTGATAAAAAAAATTAAACTAATCACGCATTTGTCGACTTCACGTTGTGTAAATCATCGCCCCTAAGAGATATTCTAATGTTCATTGAATTTCCATAAGCTATACAATCTATATATATCCATTATAAAGATGAGAGTTTAAATTCACTTTATAATATTATGTTTCGATGATAGCATATACTTTTGCTTGTGCTTTTTTACCTCTTTTTATATTTCAAATCAATTATTTTCTTTCAGTATTGACGTGACTGTTACTTATTTTAAAGTATTTACTTTTTAATAACATAATTTTGATTTATACTGTAATGTATATGTGTGATACTTCATCAACTCCATCTTTTGAAAAAAATAATAAAAGATTATATTTAAGCTGGTTGTGACGATTATTTTTTTTTCATGTAACATTTGATGGTCTATTAAAAGTTACATTAATCCTCGATACCATGTCCATTCGAAGTATGTCACAAGATCTGTTGAATAAAAGTCTGAGAAGCGTCATTTTGTATAAGGATCTTTTTTATTATGTTAATCTAGATTCTATTATTATATCTATGTCTTTTTTATAAACAAAATAATCTATCTATATCTATATCTATATCTATATTAAAAGTGTAAAGGTCATTAGAAAAGTGATTTGAACTTTTTACCCTTCATTAAAATCTCCGCAATAGATAAAATCGCCTTTTCACTATTTTTCTTAAAATATTATCTAATTTTATTACATAAATTAATTAATTTATGAGTCCTTTTAAATGTAGGATTTATTAGGAACAGAATTAGTTTAGGTATAAAATTCATGTAATATTCTTTAGTTTAGGGAAATCAATTTTCCTTTTCTATTGAGAAAATGGTTTGTTACCGCCCCCCCCCCCCAAACCTTTAGTCGAAATCCCAACTACACACTCAACCTTTTAATGTGACCTATTACCCCCTGAACTTATTTTTACCGAATTTATTACCCCCAATTGCTGACGTGTCACTGGACGTGACTACACGTGCCCATAGGCGCGTCGGTTGACTTTTTTTCACTTTAAAATCATTATTTTTTATTGCCACATCATTATTTTTAATAATTATTATTTTTCTTAATAAATATTGGCTTCTTCTTCTATTCCTCTTCTTCAATGTCTTCTTCTTCTCCTTCTTCTTCTTTTTTTTCTTCTTCTTCTATTTTTCTTCTTCAATGCCTTCAATGGTGAAATGTCGATGAACAGTGACGGTGCCAAAAAATTCAAAATTTCATCGACTTTTTTTTTTGATGAATTTCACGTAATTCGATTCAACATTTTGATTCAACACGTTGATTCAACATTCGATTCAGCTTCACGTAATCAATGGCATTCGACTTTTTTGATTCAACATTCTCACATAATTTGAGTTCTTGGATGCCATTGAAGAAGAAGAAGAAGAAATGCAATTAATGAGTTCTCACTTGAACTAAGAATTTCGATTCAAAAAACTTGAAAAATATTAAGAACTTGAATTCTTGAATGAGGAGATGATAAATTAATTTTGAATGCCATTGATTAGTTCTTGGATGCTATTGAAGAAGAAATGCCATTGAACCCGAATTAAGTTGAAAAAATTTAAGAACTTGAATTCTTGAATGAGGAGATGATGAAGATGATAAATTAATCTTGAATGCCATTGATGAGTTTTTGGATGCTATTGATGAAGAAATGCCATTGATGGGTTCTTGGATGTCATTGAAGAAGAAGAAGAAGAATTGAAGAAGAAGAAAAACTGAAAAAGAAGAAATGAAGAAGAAGAATTGAAGAAGAAGAAAGAAAAATAATAATTGCCATTGATGGATTCTTGGGTGCCATTGAAGAAGAAGAAGAATTGAAGAAGAAGAAGAAATAAAGAAGAAGAATTGAAGAAGAAGAAGAAGAAGAAGAAAGAAAGAAAAATAATAATGTTAAATTGTTATTTTTTTTAGAGTAAAAAAATAAAAAATACCTGGCAATGACGTGACATAATGTGGCGGCGCGTGCATCACACCATATTTGCAATGATTGGTTGTCAGTTTTGGGGGGTTTAATAATTTTACTTTAAAATAGTTTAGGGAGATAATAATTCCACTTTAAAATAGTTTAGGGGGTAATAGGTCACCTTTAAAGGTTGAGTGTGTAGTTAGAATTTGAGGTAAAGATTTGGGGGAGGGGGGGGGGGGGGGGTAACAGACCTTTTTCTCTTTTCTATTTTAACAAGGATATGTGGCAGAGACGTGAGGATTAATTAGTTAGTTTTTTTTCTTACTTTATTAATTCCTCCCATATTTTATCATTAGTTAGTTTTTTTAAGGAAAAAGAAAAAATTAAGGTCTTTTACTTATTTTATTTTTTCCTTTCCTATTTTAATACGAAGGTGCTTCTTATTTTAGCAACTGACTCTTAATTGTGATATTTTAATTTGTAATGAATTCTATGATATAATCTATATATGTTTCTTTTCACAATTTTTTCCAATATATTGTCTAGATTTTGTTTGTATTTTACTTTTGATTTTTAATATATGTATTTTGCAATAATTTTATAATTTAATTTGCAGTAAAGATTATGTTTAATCGTATTGTTCTGATAACACGATCATATCATAGTTTCTGTTATGTTATCATCTGGTATTTTTTTTGTTTAATACAGGTGGTAAATAGAATATATTTGGTCGGACTTTGACAATTTTTTTATGTAAAGATAAAATTTAATCGTATGAATTTTAAAATTCGAAAGGGGACGGAGAGAGTATATTTTTTCTTTCTTTTTGCTTCGTATATTATATGTAGAATCGAATTCTTATACCAAGCATTCTTCCAAAATATTCTATTCTCATTATGTCTATCAGTTTCTTTTTACAAGATTTCAAGGTATATTATGCGTAAGAATTTAAAAAATCAGCATAGTAGTATAAGTTTACTAGAAAAATATTACACGTAATTGGATAGATGGATCACTATACAATAATAATCGCAAAAAAAGTTAATTATATTTTAGCGCATATTGTTTATGAATTCAACAAATTGATGTGATAGTTTGATGGATAGCTTGTGGATCATAGAAGAGGAATATCGGAGGTAGCCTTCTACTTTATATCTATTGTAGGTTTGGCTAACACTATACCTTTATAATAAATTCATCCATGTTGATTTAAGAATATTCTTTTCATCCATTGTTTTGAAAGTATAGTTATATATATACAACAATTAAAATAACTTTATTCTTTTATATTTATTATAATTGACTAACGTGATATACACGTGCAGTACACGAACACTTAATTAGTATATATATATATGTAATAATATTTCTACAGCAGCCATAAAATTTTGAAACAATTAGTATCACCATAAAAGAGAATTGACCGTAGTTGACAACACAAAAATAGCCGAAAAAATAAGAGGCGTTGTCTCACTTTTATTCCCAAAAACTATTTCAAAAAATAAATATCTATACAAAAATAACAATAGTCATACAGTTGGTTGATACAAATGTGAATAAAGGGCAAAAATGATAATAGTACAGCTAACAGAATATTAATTGACTAAACGAAAGCAAACGCAAATCCAACCACCAATACAACCCACAATGAGCTAAGACTGGGGACCCCATTTGTATCATTCTCCTGGGTCGGAGTCAAAGTTGTATTCGGCCCAGTAAAATTCGGGTTAGACCCGTATAACTCCTGCACTCCCAGAATATCATCATTCGCAAGTTCCACTCTTCGGGTACCCGATTCTAAACTCGGGTACATTATCGAATCTTCTACAGATGAATGACCCAAACCCAATAAGTGTCCGATTTCATGAACCGCAACCGATTCAAGATCTACAGCCGATAATATTGAAAAGAACTTCCCTTCATTTACCGGCGTACCATCGATGACCCAATTCTCATCGCCGTCCAAGTGAAAATTCCCCGCCGGCGGCGAAAACGCGTGTGCTAATGTCCCCATCGGACCATCAAACGGTTCACCGTCGTTGTGATCTCCGGCGAAAAATCCGATCTTAATATCCGCCGATTGGAACGACGGCGTCTCAGTGAAGGTCAATGGGGTTACCTCCGACCATCGGTCAAAAGCGCGTGAGAACACGCTCTTGATGTTATCCGTCAGATTGTTCGCCGGTAGAAACGCGTATGTCAAGTCGGTCTTACCCGCCGGCCACCGTGGTCTACCCGGAAAGAACGAGTAGTGAGCGACCGTCGGAGAACCTGCCGGCGGCGGCTTGCCGTAGTTCATGGTACTAATGCCGTTAACTACATCGGCGTTTCCACATCTGGGTCTTATGATATGCTGAATCGTCGGCGCGTCGAGGACACCAGTGGCGTTGAGGTTGAAATTTTGCTGGTAAGTCTTGACTGCAGATTCAAGAATATCATCAAAGTCATCATTGAAGTTACTGGAAGAAGAAGAAGTAATATATCCGAAATGTTGAAAATATTTTTTTATTTTAGCAATGCCATCGACTTTCTGACCGGTGTGGCATCCTAATAACTTCTGAAAACCTGCCCAAGCAGTGGCATTAGGTTTGAGTAAACGAGGGATTGAAGAAATATTTGGGAAGAAATGAGCTGAAGTTGGAGTTGATAATATTAGAACAAAAGCAATGGCGATGAATAAATGAATCCTCATTTCAAGTTTGTTTTCTTTGTGGGTACTGTCTTTTATTGAAAAGATAGTGAACGGTATTTGAGATTTATAGGCTATGGATCTGAAGGTTTTAACGATGGATAATGGATACTGATTAGACTTATTATATGGAGAAAAAGCTCTGCGCGGCAAGCTTGCTGACTTTATGTAATCGTATATGGAATATAGTAGAAAGGAAAAAAGTATACATAATTTTTTTTTAATTAAATAAATTAATTAAAATATATATATATATATATTTTTAATAAAGAGATCAAGTAAAATAAAATGAAGTAACTAGTCAAGTTATAGTGAAAAATTGGGTTTCATTGTTGGTCTAGTTATATGCATGGTCCGATTTACTATACCCAAAAAAAACCCTAAGCAAAGCGACTTCGTTGCACCACGACGAAGTCGCTGATCCAATGGTCAGTTCAGCCACTGGGCTACCCGAAAAGGCCGATCAGACTTCGTTATCACGTAGCTTAATCCTTAATTAGGAAGAACAGTCATAAGATCGTATCGTATATTGAATCACATCAATTATTGATATAATAATCACGAATATATTGAATCTATGCATACAATCACCAGTATTCAATCAGTGGAACAATAAGCATCATACCACATCTTCCTCTATCCCATATCGGAGAGGTGTATATGCACATACATAAAAATTTATAAACTTTAACTACATCCTTTACAAAGATAAACTCTTCCCGGATATCCAATCAATATCTTAACATGGTCTTCGTCCCAATAATACGTCTGGAATAATCACAATAACATAATCACGGCCTTCAGTCTATGTACATATCCGAAACTCATATCTGTAATCATATTTATAAGTCATAGTATATCTCTAATCATCTCCAGCATAGGAGGCATCTCGCATAAATGAGGCATGATCTCAATAAGCATATAATCATCTCTCACATAGGATATCTCATATCAATAGATCACACATCATGACTATAATAAATATAAGCTATCTAGGCCAATCATTATATCTAAGAGAAATATTGTTTCTATAGGTCATAAATCGTATCTAAGAGGAAATAACGTCTCTAAAAGGCCCAATATCGCATCTAAGAGGAATTAACATCTCTATAGGCCATTAATCATAATTCGAGAAAAATCATCACAATTTATTAATTCACCAAGCAAATCTCATATATAAGGCTCATTAGTTTTAACTAGGCCTAACATCCGCAACTAAGTCCACAAGGGCTTATACAAGTCTTGGCCTAAGTGGGCTGGACGAACCCGCTTCTAATCCTCAATTTTCATAGTTAGGCAATCTACGTCCCCAAACTAGGCTAAGGTATCTACTTCACTTTTAGATGTCAAGTAAGACATAACCAATCCTAAGATAGGAACTTCGTCTAAAAACATGAGCATTTAAGTCAACTCTACCCAAATTACGGTTTCAAGACCACTAGACTAGCCCAACTAAGGTTAATCATACTAACCATGATTTCAGCACTTTAACTACACCCAAACCTAGAATCATATCATATTCATGCTACAAATTAGTCCAATCTTGGGAGAAGGCAATAGGATTTTAAAAGGTCATAAGCATTCCACTTTACGGGTCCAAAACCCTCATCTAATTCCCAAAACTTCAATATTCAAGACCATGTCATTCTACGCATAATCAAACCTAACATTCACATTCACACGCAATATATATCACACATCATCTACGAAGAGGAGTAGACAGAAGCTTACCTTAAGGCCGAACCGCAAAACCTCAAATCGTTCTCCAAACGCCCATCTTCACTTCACAATCCCAAAATGTCATCACACTATCAAAATAGAAATTTACTCATCAATATGAGTCTAACGATATCCATATTAACTACTTTTGGTTTGGGGGTCAAAACAGACCCCCGGAACAGGTTCTCGAAAAAGAAGGGCAAAATTAAAATTTTACTTAAAAAATGTGTTCCTCATATTCTTAGAAACCTACAGCTTCGCTCAAGTCAAATCGAGTAAAAAATGAGGTTTAAATCTAAAAAAAATCATTTTTGAGCTTTACTGGGTAAAGTCTTTTAAATCCTGATTAAAATCAAGAATCGGAGTTGTTTTAAAGGTTAAATTGATGAAAAACTAGTAATTCTAAGATAAAAATATTATTCAAGTGAAAAGAAGTGAAATTGGGGTTTAAAATCAAGTCTTAAGATTTTTGAAGTTTTGAGAAATTAATCAAGAAATTTCTAAGAAAAGGAGTGAATTTTTACCTTAAATTCGTAATAGAATCAAGAAATAAATGTTAATCTAGCTTCCCGAGCTTCCACTAGTTTCACTTTTAAGCTCCCACACTATCTTATGGTTTAACTCTCAAGAGAAAAGACGAAAAATGAGCCAAATGAGCTCAAAACTGCTTTAAATAGTGCAGAAAAATCTGCATAGCTTTGTCCCATTCCGGAGGGACTTCGACAAGGTGTTCGGAGTTCGTTTGGAGTCTGATATATGCAAACGAACTATGTAACCACACTAAATTTGATACTCCAGACTCAATGACGATATCAGATTTTTGAAAAAAATATTATTTTCACAAAGTTGACTCCTAAAATTAGAAATCATAATTTTTCAAATCGAGGGTAGAAATGAAATTTAAAAGCCGTAAAATATCACCAAACATATTATCATCCTAAAATCGATATTCTGGATCTGTTGGCAAATTCAGATTTTTCATTCGAGTTCGTTTCAGCCAAATATGGGTCGCACACCCATATTCTCGATTTTTCAACTTTCCGACCAATAGGTTGAAATGAGCTCGGGTACATAGAGACTCGAACCAAAGGTCTACCTAGCCTAAAAACAATATTCTGGATTTGTTGGTGTAGTCGAAATTTGTATTCGAGATTGTTTCACTGAAGTTTTCGCCCGGTGGCCATTTGAAACCAACAAAGACTTCAAAACAGGGAATTGACTCTAAAAACCAAATGAACTATCCGGTAACCGAACCGTCAGTCCCAACAAGTCATAAATGACTTGGGGTAGCTATGGAGAAGCTCAAACAACAGAAATAAGCATAAATATGGAAAATGACCTGAAGGATCATTACAATATCCACTACTAAATGGACTTTTGTCCTCGAAAGTCAACGAATAGAAAAAATCTCAAAGGCTCAAAGGGATGAGGTACTGGGCCCACATGCTCCAAGCATGACTTCTCAGATAACCTCAGCGGAGAGAAAACATTTTTGAGGGATTTTTCCACAGTAATCCTTTTTTAAGCAGCACTTTCATTCTACTTTCAAACAACTAAAACTTAACTTAACTGTTAACTAGCCTCAAACTGAACCAAGAAGGTTGATGCATACACATCTGAACCACGTCACGCTGATACCATCTCTATACCCGCATAAATCAATAAAGGTTCACCAGAGCCAAGGCCAACCCAAATCATGAATCATACCACCAAATCCAAATCCAAATATATATGCTCTATTTACCATTTTGCACATGCTATCTACTCCGACCAGGAGGCAAAATCACTTGAGTCTCGTCCACACAGTCTCATCACAGAGAACTCAGAGAACTAAAGTTGATCCGTTGAAAGTCCATACGGGAAACAAGAAAATAAGTTCATAAGGAACTATCTAAGCACACCAATGGAGATAATCAAGGAATGCAATCCATGCCAATGCTGCAACCAGTCTGGATAAATCAAACAAAAATCTCGAATTCCAAGGTATAACTACTAATCAATAAATATCTCGCTCTAGGATGTCTCATCCACCGGGAATTAAATATTGAATCCAACACGAGAATATTACTCCCATTTAGTAAAACATCCAAAATTCTCAAAGAAAACTGAAGCTCGAGGTCAAAAATGAAATAACCCATACGGAGCCCATGGTCTATCATCTGAACACTTATCACTTATAATCCAACTGACATTGAGAAGACCGAATAGGCAATCACGGAGTAGGCTCAACCATCCTATAAATGAAATCTGAACAAAAGCAAGTCTAAAACAAACGCTGCACATAAGGTTAACAACACCAAGCTAAAATTTCAATACCAAGGCTGAATTACTCGGTCTCAAATATCTAAACAAAAACTAAAAATGGGTAGGCATTTGTAAGACCTCACAAAATTCTCTCGTAGAATGAGCCTTAGGGTGTGACAAGTGAGGCGTTATTTAGACCCTAAAAGATTGAGAAGTGACCTCATAAGTGAGTATCATGTTAACCATATAGAATTTCCCTAATTTTGACTTTCTATCACATGAAAAATTTGATAAGCTTTCCGTCAATATAAGATTCGCCTAAATCCGATACCTGGGTAAGAAGTTATGACTAATTTAAGTCCTAGTCGTAAAATAATGTCATTTTAGTGCTTGACGTATCACAGAGAGGGTCTATTTGACAATTGTCAAATTCTAGTGGAACTCCGAGATAGTGGCGCATCGCGGAGGACCCCAATTTCCCAATAGTCAATTTCCAGTAGCCTAGCGTGATTGTGACGCGTCGCGCTGAAGTTCCAGGTCCCAACCAGTGGGACAACATGATGGATCCGTATCGCGTTAACTCCCAGATTTCCATTTCTCAATTTCCAGTGAGACACCGCGATACTGGTGCATCCGGCGGCCCATAAAATCGGGTTCCCATTTCAATTTTTCCAGCTCCGTACAGAAGTTACGAGGGGCACTTTGGACTTTTTTCAAGCCTCTTAAACCGTGAAAACACCAAATTAAAATCATTTACAAGTGTTCTATGAAATTTTTCTTAAGTTTTCTCTCAACAAGAACCCTAATTATCCAAAACCTCTTCCAAGAATTTCAAGAATACACCATAGATTTTCTAAATTGAGTTAAGATTCAAGGTTCCCAAGTTAATGTCTTTAAGAACCCTTATTCAAGAGTATGAATAGAGTCCCAAAAGCGAGATTTCATCCAAAGCTTCTAATTCAAGGTATGTGGGGTTTTGAACAAGGGTAATCCTTTCACCCTTGTGCCCAAAGGCTTATTTAAACTACAATTTCTCTGCAATTTATGAGATTTTACATGAAATTAAATTGGGAATTTTCACCCTTTGTTATTGGTTGTAAGATTTCGATGTTTCCCATGAATTGAGAGTCTAATGGCATAATTTTTACATGTTTTCTTGAGAAATTGCAGTTAGGCCTATACCCCATGATTTTAATCCTTGAGAAGTTAATAGTTGAAATATTTGAGATATTGAAGTATATAAGTATGTTGAGATTTTGAGAAAATTGCTGAAATTTCCAGATTTCTACATAGGTTATGAATCTATATGCTATCTATTATGCTTTTGATAAGTTTTAGCTTGAGATTGAATTATGGGTTATTAAACCTTACTTGAGACTTGCAATTTATGAACTATTGTGCTATAAGCACCCATGATTTGAGTATTCTGAGATTGTTGAGAAATGTTTTGACCTAATGGTCATTGAGCTTTGAAATTCACTTTCCTACATGAGAGTACAGATTTGATTATTGGGTTCGTGGTGAACCATGAGATTATTTCTAAGAGTGGATTTTTACAAGATGAGCATGGATAATCTAAAGGGAGTAGTATTTAGCATCGAGTGGGTAAGTTACTATGATTTCTTACCCCTAAACTATGTGCCACTGTAGGTTGGGCCTGAGACCGAGTTTATGATTATTATTGGGCCTAAGGCTGAGTTGATATTGGGCACGAGGCCGAGTTTGTTTAGTGATCACTGGACCTAGGTTATACTCTCTGGCAAAAGTATGACACATCTCCCCAACGTGGGGTCTCTTCCTTAGGAGGACAAAACGTTGGACTCCATATAGCTCACATGGTTTATGTCGTTTAAGAGAACCTCCCTTGACATATAAACTTCGAGATCAGTTACTTCCTTGAAAACTAAAATATTTACCCTTCCAATGAGATATTTTTCTAAAGTGAATGAAATGCCTTAAAGTATGTTTCAAAGTTATATGATTCCGTATTCCAACTATTTGAGTTCAAAAGAGTTATGAGTTCTTGAGCATTAAAGAAGTTTTACTCTTCATGAGGCATATGAATGAGTTAAAAGTATTATTTAAAGTCTCCTTTAGCCTATGGGTAACGAGAATGAGAGAATATTTTAAATTTCAAAGCTAAAGGTCTAATGACTCACAAGATTGTGTTACATGTTCCATTTTACATGATTCATGAGCTTTGCATTTTATACCTATTCAAGTCATGTGAGTCATTACTTATTACCTGCATGATTTGATTAAAGAGTATTGATGTTGTTTATATAAATGCATGCACCCCCACATACTCAGTACATTCTCAAGGGCTGATCCACATATACGTCTATGTGCTACATTGTCTTATAATGTAGGTTCAGGTGCTCAGTCCCAGCCTCGTCAGTGATTTTCGAGTACCTCTATCTACATTCCAACGGTGGTGAGTTGTCATGGTTCGAGGACCTATATTCAGACATCTCCATATTTGAGAGACTATATGGTTATTTCTAGTTCATTTTGAGTCAGTTGGGGACCTGTCCCAACGACTCTTTAGTATGGATTAGTATAGGCTTTGTCAGACTAGTTGTTAGATTGTGATTGTGTTGAGAATTCCAGTATTGTGGTCGTTTGGACCGAGTATATTTCTCCGTACTTCCCCTTTATATGATATTACTATGCTAGTGTTTGAATTATTTTATCTTGAAATGAGTGTTATTAGTAGAAACAGGCTCAAAGGGTTAGCTTGGGGTTACTTGTAGCCTTAAGCACCCTGTGACGTCCCATGAGGCGATTTTGGGTCGTTACAAACTTGGTACCAAAACCAGTTTTTAAGGAGTCCTAGGGAGTCTGACAAGCCGCGTTGAGTAGAGTCTTGATCATCGGTGTGTAGCGCGACATATCTATGAGCAAGAGGCTTCAAGACATTTTAGAAAAAAGTTATTTCTTCTTTCAGATTCTATCGTGCCTACAGTTGTCCCTCTCATCTAATAATTCATGCTCTTCTATTTTAGAAAATGCCTCTCCTAAGAGCGAATGCCCGCAGGAACGATGATGATCAACCCCTACCTGTTGATCCTTTAAATGAGATGGTGTCTCATATTGAGTTTCAGGCGAGTTTCAGGCGGCCTTTCAGGTGTTAGCCCAAGCAGTCATCGCTAATGTTCGGGCCAATAACCAGGCCGCAGTTGCTAATCAGTAGGGAGGTAATGTAGCCATAGCTAGGATCCGTGATTTCATGCAGATGAATCCTCCAGAGTTTTATGGGTCCAAGGCAGGTGAGGACCCATAATTGTACCTTGAGGAGGTGAGAAAGATCACGCAGGTGATGTATATTTCTGAAGAAGAAAGTGTTGAGTTGGCGTCTTACAGGTTAAAAGACATAGCCTATGACTGGGTTGTATCATGAAGGAAGGGTAGAGGTGAGGATGTTGCTCCTATGACTTAGCAGGTATTCTAAGATACATTTTTGGACAAGTTATTTCTGCTTGAGATGAAGGAAGAAAAGATTGAGGAGTTTATGAACTTGAGGCAGAGCTCCATAAGTATTAAGGAGTACTGCTTGAAGTTCAATCAGTTGGCCAAGTACGCTCCCGATTTGATTTCTTAAACCCGGGCTAGTATGAGCAAGTTCATGACCGGTGTTTCTGGGTTAATACTGAAGGAGTGTAGGACTGCGATGCTGTATAGGGATATGGATCTGGCTAGGTTGATGGCACATGCCTAGCAGTTAGAGGCAGATAAGATTAAGGAAAGATATTGAGTGAGGGGTAACAAGAGGGCTAGATCTGAGCAGCATGAGTATAGCCAGCCTAGGTTCCATGGAGGGAACCACCTTCAGTTTTAGAGGCGTCCATCTATGCTAGCATCTTCATCAGCTAGTGCTCCCGCGCCTAGAAACAGGCAGGAGCAAGGGGCAGATCTTTTATGTCTAGGTCATAAAACAGTATTGGTAACAGGCCCCGTTATCCTCCTTATGCTAAGTGTGGTAGGGATCATCCCGGTGAGTGTTTCGTAGATCTGAGGGATTGTTTTGGTTATGTTAAGAAGGGCCACAAACTTAGAGATTATCCTCATGCTAGACAGGGGAACAAAGATGCCCGACCTCAGGCACAGGCTATTAATGTACCAGTTCTTGTACCCCGTCCTGCCCCTACTCAGGGCGCTTCATCTAGCACTGCTAGCGGCCAGCGCCAGAACAGATTCTATGCCTCATCATCAAGTCAGGAGTAGGAGTCCTCTCCCGATGTTGTTATCGGTATGCTCCATATCTTTTGCCTTGATGTCTATGTGTTGTTGGACCTCGGGTCAATTCTCTCTTATGTGACCCCACTTGTAGCTATAAATTTCAAAATGAGTCTCGAAAATATTTCTGAGCCTTTCCTAGTTTCTACACCTGTTGGGGAGTCAATTATTGGTAAACAAGTGTATAGAGATTTTTCTGTTACTATTCTTCATAGAGTCATACTTGCCGATTTGATAGAGTTAGACATGGTGAATTTTGACCTTATTTTGGGTATGGATTGGCTTCATTCTTATTATGAGTTTATAGACTGTCGTACTCGTGTGGTCAAGTTTCAGTTTCCTGATGAACCAGTTTTTCAGTGGTCCGGGAGTTCAATATCTCCCAAGAGTCATTTTATCTCCTATCTCAAAGCCAGAAAGCTAATATCCAAAGGTTGCATCTATCACCTTGTTAGAGTCAAAGACACTAAGTCCGAGGCTCTAACTATTCAGTCAGTCGATATTGTTAATGAGTTTCCAGATATTTTTTATTCCACCATACCATATGTCGCCTGCAGAGATTAAGGAGTTAAAAGAGCAACTCAAAGATTTCTTAGACAAAGGTTTTATTAGGCCCAGTATTTCTTCTTGGGGTGCACTTGTCTTATTCGTGCGAAAGAAAAATGGTTCTTTGCATATGTGCATTGACTACTGTCAGCTTAACAAGGTCACCATAAAAAACAAGTATCTTCTTCCGAGAATTAATGACCTATTTGATTAGTTGCAAGGTGCAAGTTATTTCTCCAAGATAGACCTTATATCCAGCTATCATCAACTTAAAGTGAGGGAATGTGATATTCCAAAAATAGTTTTCCGAACCCGCTATGGTCACTTTGAGTTTCTAGTCATGTCCTGCGGGCTAACCAATGCCCTAGCCGCCTTCATGGACCTCATGAATCGAGTGTTCAAGCAATATCTCGATGTGTTTGTCATTATTTTTATAGATGATATCTTTATGTACTCCCGTAATAACAATGACCATGCAAATCATCTTTTAATTATCTTGCAAACCCTCAGAGATAGCCAATTGTTCACCAAATTCAGTAAGTATTTGGCTAAGGTCTGTAGCCTTTCTGGGCCATATCGTTTTAGCCGAAGGTATTAGAGTTAATTCTCAAAAGGCGAGAAGCTGTGAGAAATTGGCCTAGACCTATCGCCCCATCTAACATTAGGAGTTCCTTGGGTCTAGCTAGCTACTACCGCTATTTTGTTGAGCGTTTCTCTTCTATTGCGTCTCCCATGACCCGGTAGACCCAAAAAAAAAGTTAAGTTCCAGTAGTCAGATTCCTGTGAGAAGAGTTGTCAGGAGTTGAAGACTCGACTTACTTCAGCCCCTATGTTGACTTTGCCTAATAGTACAAATGGTTTTATGGTATATTGTGATGCCTCTAGAATTTGTTTGGGTTGTGTGTTGATGCAAAAAGGTAAGGTTATAACCTACGCCTTTAGACAGTTAAAGCCGCATAAGAAGAATTACCCAACCCATGATCTTGAGTTAGCTGTTGTGGTCTTTGTTTTGAAAATATGGAGACACTATCTTTATGGTGTTTATGTTGATATGTTTACTGATCATAAGAGCTTGAAGTATGTGTTTACTCAGAGGGAGTTGAATATTAGGTATAGGAGGTGGTTGGAGTTGTTAAAAGACTATTATATGAGTGTGTTGTATCACCTGGTCAAGGCCAACGTAGTGGTGGATGCCCTTAGTAGATTGTCTATGGGTAGTGTTGCCCATTTAGAGGAAGGTAAGTGATACGAGAATTCCTAGCTCGAGACCTTTTACACAAAGCCAAGCACGTGAGTTGTAATGACTCTAAGCCTTGTTCACATTCTTGGCGATGTGTGATGCCCTTGTGATCCCATCTAAGGGCCTATATTTAATAAAATGTGAAGAGGCCCACCAAGACACCCCAAACCCACCCACTTAAATGCCAAGGGTATTTCTGTCTTTGTCCCTCCTTTCTAAGTAACTATATAAGACAAGTAATAGGGCTAGTCTTGCTTTAGTTCATTACTATTATTGAAGAAACACAAGTCTTGTAATATTTTGAGAACTTTTCTCTCTTGTTCTTGAGAGTGAACCCAAAACTAGACAACAAAGTGTAGTTACACTTTTGTTGTTATTTGGCTAGAAACTTGGGGGTCTTGAGGTTCATGAGTTCCTCTTGATTCAAGTATGAATTTGGTGTAAATATCTTTTAGTTTTAGGGTCCTAATCTTCATGTTAGGGTTCTTAGATTCTAGAATATTTTGTGTCAAGTTACTATCCACTATTTTGTAATCTTGTTATTTGTATCTTTATATAATGAATCCGTGTGGGGCTCTTTCGATTCACTATAGTTATTGCAATCTTGTGTTATTTATCTATCTTGTTGAATGTTATCATTGTTGACTTGAAAACCTAGAGAAGTCAAGTGGGGCCTTGATTCTCTAGTGATGTTGTTCTTGTTGTTCTCTTGATTCTTTGTTGTATGTTTGATCTTTTGTATCAGTAAGAAAGAGTTAGCTCGTGATGTGCATTTTCTAGCTAGATTGTGTATTAGGTTGCTTGATTCAGCTGAGGGAAGTACTTTGGTGCAAAGTAGTTCCGAATCCTCTTTAATTTCAGAAGTGAAGGAGAAGCAAGATAGAGATCCTAGTTTGGTCAGACTAAAGGAGACAGTTAAGGACCAAAAGGTAGAGGTTTTCTCCCAAGGGGGAGATGGTGTGTTATGATTTCAGGGTGGATTGTGTGTTCCGTGTGTTGATGATCTGAGGTAGAGGATTATGGATGAAGCGCATGACATGCGGTATTCCATTCATCCTGGCACTACCAAGATGTACTGCGACTTGCGGAAAATCTATTGGTGGAATGGCATGAAGAAGGATATAGCTGGGTTTGTAGAAAAGTGTGCAACGTGCCAACAAGTTAAGGTAGAGCACCAAAGACCTGGTGGTGTGATGAAAGAGTTTAGTATATCTACTTGGAAGTGAAAGGTGGTGAATATGGACTTCTTGATTGGGTTACCTCTTTCGCGTCGTCATTATGATTCTATTTGGGTTGTTGTGGATAGGCTGACTAAATCCGCGCATTTCTTGTCAGTGTTCACATCTTATACAGCTGAGGATTATGCTAGATTGTATATCTGGGAGTTAGTCAGGCTGCATGGAGTCCCTTCGTCCATCATTTCGAATAGGGGTACTCAATTTACTTCTCAGTTTTGGAGGGCGTTCCAGCAGGGTCTTGGTACCCAAGTCCTTTTGAGTTTCACTTTTCATCCGCAGACAGATGGCTGAGAGAACCATTCAAACCCTAGAAGTTATGTTGAGGACATGTGCTCTTGATTTCAAAGGAAGTTGGGATGAACATCTGCCATTGATAGAGTTCGCCTACAACAATAGTTACCATGCTAGTATCGGGATGGCATCATTTGAGGCTTTGTATGGTAGGAGATGTAGATCGTCCATAGGTTGGTTTGAAGTGGGTGAAGCTGTTTTGGCTGGGCCTGGTGCAGTGTTTGAAGCTATGGAGAAAGTTAAGTTGATTAGAGAGAGATTGAAGACCGCCCAGAGTCGTCAAAAGTCTTATGCCAATGTGAGGAGAAAAGATCTTCAGTTTGAAGTGGGTGATTTTGTATACTTTAAGATTTCACCCATGATAGGGGTGAAAAGGTTTGGTAAAAAGAGAAAGCTTAGTCCCCGTTATGTTGGCCGGTATAGAGTCTTGAGCCGTGTTGGTAAAGTAGCCTATGAGGTTGAGTCGCCTGCAGAGCTGTCCGCTGTTCATCCTGTTTTTCATGTCTCCATGCTTAAAAAGTATATTGGTCATTCTATTGTAGTGGATCCCTCAGAGTGTGATGATATTCAGAACGGTCTTTCCTTTGATGAGATTCCTGTTGAGATCCTAGATTTTCAGATTCGTAGACTAAGGAACAAAGAAGTTCCCTTGGTCAAAGTTTTATGGCGAAACCAGTCTGTTGAGGGTGCTACTTGGGAGGCAGAAGCAGACATGCGAGCCAAGTACCCACACCTCTTCTCCGCAAGTTCATATCACACCGAAGGTATTATTCTTCCTTAACTCAGCCCTTCTAATCTAAATTGCAGCTATGTATCTATTCTTACACAAGTTCTTGCAATTTCCGAGGCATTTAAGATTTTAGAAAAATTCTAAGCCCGTTTAGCAAATTGCTTTAGCTATGTATACTCAGTTTTTCCCATGTTCTTAGTCTAACTAGCGATGTTCAAGGATGAATGTTTCCAAGGGGGAGACATTGTAAGACTCCAAAAAATTCTCTCGTAGAATGAGCCTTAGGGCATGACAAGTGAGGCTTGATTCCGACCCTAAAAGATTGAGGAGTGAATTCCTAAGTGAGCATCGTGTTAACCATATAGAATTTCCCTAATTTCAACTTTCTATCACATGGAAAATTTGATAAGCTTTCCGTCGACATAAGATTCGCCCAAATCCGATACCCGGGTAAGAAGTTATGGCTAATTTAAATCCTAGTCGTAAAACAACATCATTTTAGTGCTTGGCGCATCTGGGAGAGGGTCTATTTGATAATTATCAAATTCCAGTGGAACTCCACGATAGTGGTGCGTCGCGGAGGACCCCAATTTCCCAATAGTCAATTTCCAGTGTCCTAGTGCGATTGTGACGCATCGCGCTGAAGTTCCAGGTCCCAACCAGTGGGACAACGCAATGGCTCCTCATCACAGTGACTCCTAGATTCCCATTTGTCAATTTCCAGTGAGCCACCGCGATAGTGGTGCGTCGCGGTGGCCCATAAAATCGAGTTCCCAATTCAATTCTTTCAGCTTCGTACAGAAGTTAAGATGGGTACTTTGGACTTTTTCCAAGCCTCTTAAACCGTGCAAACACCAAATTAAAGCCATTTACAAGCATTCTATGAATTTTTTCTCAAGTTTTCTCTCAACAAGAACCCTAAGTATCCAAAACCTTTTCCAAGAATCTCTAGAATCCGCCATAGATTTTCTAAATTAAGTCAAGATTCATGGTTCCCAAGTTAAGGGCTTCAAGAACCCTCATACAATAGTACGAATATAGTCCCAAAAGCAAGAGTTTATCCAAAGCTTCTAATTCAAGGCATGTGGGGTTTTGAACAAGGGTAATCCTTTCACCCTTGTACTCAAAGGCTTATTTAAACTATAATGTCTCTGCAATTTATGAGATTTTACATGAAATTCAAATGGGGTTTTTCACCCATTGTTATTGGTTGCAAGATTTTGATGTTTCCCATGAATTGAGAGTCTAATGACATGATTTTTACATATTTTCTTGAGAAATTGCAGCTGGGCCTATACCCCATGATTTTAATCCTTGAGAAGTTAATAGTTGAAATGTTTGAGATATTGAAGTATATAAGTATGTTGAGATTTTGAGACAAATTGGTGAAATTTCCAGATTTCTACATGGGTTATGAATCTATATGCTATCTATTATGCTTTTGATGAGTTTTAACTTGATATTGAATTATAGGTTATTAAACCCTACTTGAGACTTGCAATTTTATGAACTATTGTGTTATAAGCACCCATGATTTGAGTATTCTGAGATTGTTGAGAAATATTTTGACCTAATGATCATTGAGCTTTGAAATTCACTTTCCTACATGAGAGAACAAACTTGATTATTGAGTTCGTGGTGAACCATGAGATTATTTCTAAAAGTGAATTTTACGATATGAGCGTGGATAATCTAAAGGGAGTAGTATTTAGCATCGAGCGGGTAAGTTACTACGGTTTCTTACCCAAAAAATACGTGCCACTGTAGGTTGGGCCTGAGACCGAGTTTATGATTATTATTGGGCCTAAGGCTGAGTTGATATTGGGCCCGAGGCCGAGTTTGTTTAATGATCACTGTACCTAGGTTATACTCTCTAGCAAGAGTATGACGCCTCTCCCCAACGTGAGGTCTCTTTCTTAGGAGGACAAAACGTTGGACTCTATGTAGCTCACATGGTTTATGTCATTTAAGAGAACCTCCCTTGACATTTAAACTTCGAGATCAGTTACTTCCTTGAAAACTAAAGTATTTACCCTTCCAATGAGATATTTTCCTAAAGTGAATGAAATGCCTTGATGTATGTTTCAACGTTATATGATTCCGTATTCCAAGTATTTGAGTTCAAAAGAGTTATGAGTTCTTGAGCATTGAAGAAGTTTTACTCTCCATGAGGCATATGAATGAGTTGAAAGTATTGTTTAAAGTCTGTTTTAGCCTTTGGGTAACGAGAATGAGAGAATATTTCAAATTTCAAAGCTAAAGGTATAATGACTCACGAGATTGTGTTACGTGTTCCATTTTACATGATTCATGAGCTTTGCATTTTATACCTATTCAAGTCATGTGAGTCATTACTTATTACCTGCATGATTTGATTAAAGAGTATTGATGTTGTTTATATAAATGCATGCACCCCTACATACTCAGTACATTCTCAAGTGCTGATCTACATATATGTCTATGTGCTACATTGTCTTATATGTAGGTTCAGGTGCTTAGTCCCAGCCTCGTCAGTGATTTTCGAGTACCTCTATCTACATTCCAACAGTGGTGAGTTGTCATGGTTCGAGGACCTATATTCAGACATCTCCATATTTGAAAGACTATATGGTTATTTCCAGTTCATTTCGAGTCAGTTGGGGACCTGTCCTAATGACTCTCTAGTATGGATTAGTAGAGGCTTTGTCAGACTAGTTGTTAGATTGTGATTGTGTTGAGAATTCCAGTATTGTGGTCGTTTGGACCGAGTATATTTCTCCGTACTTCCCCTTCATATGATATGACTATGCTAGTTTTTGAATTATTTCATCTTGAAATGAGTGTTATTAGTAGAAACAGGCTCAAAGGGTTAGCTTGGGGCTACTTGTAGCCTTAAGCACCCTGTGACGTCCCGTGAGGCGATTTTGGGTCATTACAACATTAATGCTCCAAATCTATCATACTTCCAAATCGTCATTCCGAGGCGTCAAATCAAAACTGAGCCAATAAGGCTATATCAATGTCAACTATCTCAAATCGACTCTAGTATCCAAATCTGACATACCCGATACAAGTCATACCAAGCCACAGCCGGGACATATATGAAGAACAAAATCACCACAGGGATAACCACTGACTGATAACACAAGCAACAAACTCTATATTAGTTGGAGGGCGCAAAATATAGTTGTAAAATAGAAATCATACAAAAGGATACATCACTGGCTGAAAATGCATATAACCCACTCCATAACCGGAGAGAAAGAACTATCCAAAAATACTCAAAAACTTCCCAAAGTTGAAAACTACTCCAGTATTGGCAAAAACTCTAGCAACCTAGAGAAATGCAACTTTAACCGATAATCAATCAATCTAACACTCTATCTTAGCAAAGAATAGCCGCAGACACATATTATCAAGGAGAAACACTCCACCAAGCCTCATTAGGCCGAACAAACTCTGAAATGAGGATTTCCCAAATCCACCCAAGAATCGCATCTTCATAGAAGAAATATACCAATCTCAAAACCAAGGTCAAATCCAAGACCACCACTAGTAAATCAATAACTCAAGATGAAGAATTTCCAATTTGCCAACTTAAGAAGGGATCACAGGAAAGGCCACCTGCCTCTAACTTTCCAACTCCACTAAACAAAACCATATCACAATAGCAATGGAGTTTCCAACCTCCGTACAAATAACATGGCAACCCATCCATGAAGCTAACACACCTATGATTAATCCACAATATCTCAACACTATATCATAATCGCTATCAAACAAAGAAATAGCCACAAACAAGGACGGACCTCAAACTGGTCTATTTCACAAACATGTCATATCGGAAGAGATAGCCAAAGAAAAAATATTTACAATACAGGAAGAAAGTCTAAGAATCTCGAACTCATAATAGGCACTATAACTAAATTGCCAACGCCTGCCTTTTGATATCATAATACATCCCCAAATCAATGTAATACAGCTAACCAAGAGGGAACACAGTCAACTTCACTGCACTAGGGGAAAGAAATCATCAAATCAGGTTATATCTACTGAGCCACTGAATAATATCATAAGAAAATAAAAGTCTAACTAGATAACACTAGTTTATATAGCTACCCAGCAAGAATCAATTACACCAAGTAACAACATCAAGTGCTAATATTGAGTAATATCAGTAACTTCGCATAGTGGTAGCAATAGAAAGAGTAACATCAATATCAATCATATTGAATAGGCAGTACCAAAATGAACATCAATATTATGTACCGCTCAAGGGCTATAATAAGGCTAATGTGCAAATATAAATGGGACTCAAACCAAAACTACACCCATGGGGAACAACATCAATAGAGATCTACTCCATCCACTACTAAAGAAATAAACCACAGAGTAGTAACATAATCATAAATTTAATAAGAAGGCACATAATAATCAATATCAATTCATCAAGGCATATATTCACCAATAGGTATGAAAATCTCAATACATATAATAAGAGATAAATGGGGAAACTAAAAACACGCCAATCGTGGCAACATCCACAATCACATGCCTAACGGGCATGGGAGAAAATAAATCTGAATGGGTCCACCTCAGACCGGCCGACTGAATCATCAACAGAGGTACCACACACACTTCCTCTAACCAAGGATGCCACAATATCATGAGGCTGATCTGAATGAGCTGAATGATGGACACTCTCTAGACTAGTAGTCGGTCTCTTTGCAGTCAGAGCAAACTTTTGAAGCACTAACAATACAACTGAACCCAAATGGCTGGCCAACTGACGTTGAGAGAATCCACAAAAATTATGTCCATACTTTTAAAATCATAGCCTGTCTCAGGAACTCTAGGCTGGCGGGGAATCCGTACTAATGCTGGCTGATCACCTATCTTACTTTTGGGGGCATTCCCTAAATTAGCGTCTCATCACGACACAATCAAATCAAGATCCTAGAATACATTGAGATACTGCCCCTCATAATCTAAAATGGTTGCCTTAGCCTGAAGAACTATACCACACTCTGCAAGTCTGATGGGGACTCTGCCCACTATGATCATGACGACTAATCAGAAAACTACTCATAGTATAGAATATTGTCTGCAGAGAGCTGATGGGCTCTAGGTGAAGCTGAACTATACCAGAGGGATCCTCACTCCCTAATAAAATGCCAATAACGCTATACTAATAGCATGCCTCTTGCGGCTCTTTCCATAAATCTTAATGCTAGAGCTCTCTATGGTTTTCTCACGATCAACATATTGAGGAAAGAAAGATTTGGCTGCTATCAAGTGCTCCAATGCCAAATGGAGTGACAATACTAACCCTCTAACACATCCATGCACCAAAATTTGGCTTAAAATGATATGTCATGGGAAAATGCCTGGATCACACGAGAGATCCAATCTCGTACTCTAAATTGGTTAAGAACCCTGATGAACACCAATAGACCCATCTCTGGTCTGAGAATTGCTCGATGAATCAAATGTCATCCATGGTTGAGAGCGATCTACAACATGACTCAAATTCCAAATACCAAACTTTGAAGGATGATGTAGTCACGAGCTCAACTGGAGCCTAAGATGGCCCAATACTTTTTGGATGCCGCTAAAGATCTTCGATATCCATCTCTGACTCTCTTATTTGATGCTATGCTGAAAATCTAGGAACGCGTGTTGAAATCTCATCCATATCTATCGACATGGTCGCATCATTCTTCGAGGATAAAATAGAGTCAAAGAAGGTGTTCGAAGTTCATAGGAAATGCGGACACGAGATAAGGAGTCAAGAAGTGAATTTCCTAAGATATCTTTGTAGGCTCCCGAAGATAGGTTACGGACGTCATCGCACCGATCCACAGGACTCTACTAATACTTAGCTCTTATCTTAATACACCGATGAAACCTAGGCTCTAATACCAATTTGTCAGGACCCAATTTCTCAGGTCATGATAGAGCCTTCCATAATTCACCAGTAGGCAAGCCAACCCGTAGTCCAAAACGGCTAGTAACAGACTACTCAATGATATATGAAAAAAATGCGAAATAAATGACATAAAAATCAATACTTAATAGAATCCACAAACCTGGTGGTATTAGTACAAGAGCTTATAAATATAATAAGAGTTCAAAAGTGAACTATTGAGAGAATTACTCTGATACAACTTATCTCTGAATGCAACATAGAGATAGTCTAATACATAAGAGAGGGATGAGTAATACTCTGAACGTCAGGAGATTACTCTAAGTCTCTAAACCATGGTTGATCCGTATGAGACACACGCCAAATCCGAATACATACCTCAAATCCCAATACTAAATCAATGACCAATCTATCATAAGTTAGCCATAGTAATGATTATAACAATGATAATAACAATACCAATACCAATGTGAATAACCGACTACTCCAGACAACCAAATACCTAGTCGAGCATATGTGTACCCCCACCATCCCAGACTCAAAAGGTTCAATCAAATACAATAACACAAGGCATATTCTTCACCCGTATCTATGCAATTGTCCTATACCAACTGATAGACATAGGCGCATACTGGTGATAGACGATGCACAAGCAGGAATGAATGCAACGTACACAATCAATATCACAACTCATGATAACTGTCATCGTCATGACCATCATCATCATAATCAACCTTCGGCCTTGACGGGTATCGATATCTCATCATAGTATCCTCCGGTCTTGTCGGGTATCAATGTATCACAACAGTATCCTCCAGTTTTATCGGGTATCAATATATCATCATAGTATCCTCTGGCCTTGTCGGATATCAATATATCATTATAGTATCCTCCTACGTTGTCGGGTTTCAAGATAACATCATCAATTAATGTAAAAGAATAACATAAATCAAGTACTCATAACCAAAAACATAAACCATAAAGATAACTATCTCATCAATATATTCTATCTACTCATTGTTAACTAATAGTACTCATTATTGCATCTTTAATTCACTTGTCATCATCTAGCAAAAGACCACTATCATCATTCAAACACTTATCAACCTATATTTGTTAATCATTATTAACTAGTGATCTCTTATCACTAACCTCTTTTATTATCTAACCTCATTAATACATAAGTCCTTGTTTAAAACTAAACGACATTGTAAACTTAGTCATTAATAATAACTAACTTCACCTATGCTAAACTCAACAACACCATTAGCCATGCATCAACTATTGCTAGGCACCATAATTTAACTTAGCAAGGTTCATTAACTAGTTCATTAGATTCCTAGTCATCAAGTGCTATAATCATCTAATAGGCAACTAATTACCACATAGCTTAACCCTTAGTTAGGAAGAACATTCATAAAATCGCATCATATATAGAATCACATCTATTATTGATATAATAATCATGAATGTACTAAATCTATGCATGCCATCACCAATATTTAATCAGTGGAACAATAAGCATCATACTGTATCTTTTTCAGTTCCATATCAGAGAGATGTGTATATGCACATACATTAAAATTCATAAACTGTAACTGCATCCTTTACAAGTATAAACACTTCCCAAATAGCCAACCAATATCTTAACATGGACATCAGCCTAATAATACGTTCGAAATAATCACAATAACATAATCACGGCCTTCGACCCATATACATATCCGAAACTCATATCTGTAATCATATTTATAAGCTATAGCATATCTCTAATCATCTCCAGTATAAGAGGTATCTCGCATAAATGAGGTATGATCTCAATAAGCATATAATCATCTCTCATATAGGATATCACATATCAATAGGTCCTACATCATGACTATAAGAAATATCACCTCTCTAGGCTAATCATCATATCTAAGAGTAATATCATTTCTATAGGTCATATATCGTATGTAAGAGGACATAGCATCTCTAAAGAACCTAATATCGCATCTAAGAGGAATTAACATCTCTATAGGCCATTAATCATAATTCGGGAAAAGTCATCATAATTTATTAATTCACTAAGTAAATCTAATATATAAGGCTCATTAGTCTCAACTAGGCCTAACATCCACAACTAAGTCCACAAAGGCTTATACAAGTCTTGGCCTAAGTGGGTCGGACGAACCCGCTTCTAATCTTCAATTTCCATATTTAGAAAATCTACGCCCCCAAACTAGGCTAAGGTATCTAGTTCACTTTTAGATTTCAAGTAACCAATAACCAATCCTAAGATAGGAACTTCGGCTAAAAACATGAGCATTTAAGTCAACTGTACCCAAATTACTATTTCAAAACCACTAGACTAGTCCAACTAAGATTAATCATACTAACCATTAATTCAACACTTGAACCACATCCTAAACCTAGTATCATATCATATTCATGCTATAAATTAGTCCAATCTTGGGAGAAGGTAATATGATTCTAAAAGGTAATCGGCATTCCACCTTATGGGTTCAAAACCCTCATCTAATTCCCAAAACTTCAATATTCAATACCAAGTCATTCTATGTATAATGAAACCTAACATTCACATTCACACATAATATATATCACATATTATCTATGAAAAATAGTAGACAGAAGCCTACCTCAAGGCTGAACCGCAAAACCTCAAATCGTTCTCCAAACGGCCATCTTTACTTCACAATCCCAAATTATCATCATACCATCAAAATAGAAATCTACTCATGAATACGAGTGTAATTATATCTATATTGACTACTTTTAGTTCAGAATCAAAACGGATCCCCGGAACGGTTTCCTAAAAAAGAAGGGAAAAATCAAAACTTCAATTCAAAAATGTGTTCCTCATATTTTTAGAAATCTACAGCTGAAAATTCAAGTTAAATTGAATCAAAAATAGAGGTTCAAATCGAAGAAAAATCATTTATGAGCTTTATCGGGTAAAATCTTTGAAATTCGAATTAAAATCAAGAATCAGAGTTGTTTTGAAGGTTAAATTGATGAAAAACTAGTAATTCTAAGATAAAAATATTCTTCAAGTGAAATAAAGTGAAATTGAGATTTAAAATCAAGCCCTAAGATTTTTGGGGTTTTGAGAAATTAATCAAGAGATTTCTAAGAAAAGGGGTGAATTCTTACCTTAAATTCATAATAGAATCAAGAAATAAATGTTAATCCAGCTTTCCGAGCTTCCACTAGTTTCACTTTTAAGCTTCCACACTATCTTAGGGTTTAACTTTCAAGAGGAAAGATGAAAAATGAGCAAAATGAGCTCAAAACTGCTTTAAATAGTGCAGAAAAAAATCTACACAACTTTTTCTCCTTTCGAACGGACTTCGACGACGTGTTTGAAATTCGTTTAGAGTTTGATATACGCAAACAAACTATGTAACCACTCTAAATTTGATGCTCCAAACTCAATGGAGATATCATATTTTTGAAAAAAATATCATTTTCACAAAGTCGACCCCCAAAACTCGAATCACAATTTTTTAAATCGAGGGTAAAAATGAGATTTAACAGCTGTAAAATCACACTAAATATGTAATCATACTAAAATTGATATTTTGGATCTGCCTGCAAAGTTGAGCTTTGCATCTGAGGTCGTTACAGCCAAATATGAGTCCCACACCCATATTCTCAATTTTTCAACTTTCCGACCAATAGGTTGAAATGAGATTAGGTGCACTGAGACCCGAACCAAAGGTATACCTAGCCTAAAATCGCTATTCTGGATCTTTTGGTGCTGTCAAAATTTGCATTCAAGATTATTTCACTAAAGTTTTTGCTCGGTGGCCATTTAAAATCAGCAAAGACTTCAAAATAGGGAATTGACTCTAAAAATCAAATGAACTATCAGGAAACTGAACCGTCATTCCCAATAAGTCATAAATGACTTAGGGTAGATATGGAGAATCTCAAATGGAAAAAATAATAATAAATATTGAAAATGACTTGAAGGGTCATTATATCCTCGATCTCAAAATCAATTTGATTCAATTTGGGTCATCATGGATAGGATACCAAAGTTGGCTCACTTATTGCAAGTGAGGAATAACTTTTTAGATAAGGATTATGCAAGGTTATACCTCCAAGAGATTGTGGAGTTGCATGGGGTACCTGTTTCTATCAACTCTGATCTTGGTACACAGTTTTCAGCTCACTTTTGACTGTTATTTTAGAAAGGTTTGGGGACTAAGGCTAGTCTTAGTATTGTTTTTCACCCGTAATTAGATGGGCAAATAGAAAGGACTATTCAGACGTTAGAGGATAGGCCTTGGTACGTTGGTCCTTATGTGTTTTTGAGAAGGGTCGACAATGTTGCATATGAGTTGGAGTTGCCTCATAGTTTGAGCTCCATTCACCCGATTTTCCAAGTTTATAAGTTAAGGAAGTATATTGGTGATCCGTCGTAAGTTGTGCATATCAAGGATATTGGTATCTCAAATTCTTTGTCTTATAAAGAGATCTCAGTTGAGATCTTGGATTATCAGGTTCGTCGATTGCAGACCAAGGATATGAACTCAGTAAAGGTTCTATGGAGGGATACAAGGCGGAATAGGCTACTTAGGAAATGAAAGTGAACATGAATTCCAAGTATCCATTCCTATTTTTTGCTCTGGGAGCTCGTGCAGAAGTTATGTGTTCTTCGTAACATCTTTGTTTTCTAACTTAGCTAAAGAAAAGATTGATTTACTTGCATATTTGATTTCTGTCTTAAAGGTAAGTGTAGATACGTATAGGGATATAAATCATGCTTATACTGCTTTGTTCCATCATTCGGGGACGAACGATCTAAGTAGGGGATAATTGAAGCACCTTGAGTTCTGGTCCTTGCAAATTCTGAGCCTACTATTGACCATACGACTCATCATACTACCCTTATGATGAGGGTACGGGTCAAGTAACCCAACTCGTAAGGTGTCTAGTATTAGGTGGTTGAGTTTCTGGTATGGTTACGACTTGGTGGATATGGGTCGTATGGTTGGTGATGGGTCATTGGGTTGGCACTTTACTTAATTTGATACTTAGTAAGTTGACATGGCTCTGAGTACGAGTGGCTCACTAAGAGCCATAAGGATAGGGTACGAGTCATGGTGAGGAGTCGTATGTTGTCCAGTGCTGATTCCTTTGAATTCTATCTTGGGTATGGTTGGGACCATACGAGTCATATAGTCATGGTACGACTTTGGGGCAATGATTTATATGTTGGACAGACTGTGGTGTCCAACTTTCTGTTCTGGGTACGACTGAATGGTACCAGTCATATGGTATGGTACGAGTGAGGGGTCCAATCGTACCCACCTGTGAGAATTTTTACAGTTTAAGTTAGGGGTGTTCTGGACATTTCCCCAGATAAATTCTTTTAACCTCATGACTTAAAACAATTTTGGGGCTTCCTTAACCTAATATTCTCAATTAAACATGCTCTAAACTCTCTCAAATCTCTCTCAATCTCTTGGCTTAAGAAAGGTTAGGGTTTTTCTCAAAGTAATCAATTAAGGTTCTAAGGGGTGGTTCATGTCTGTCATCTTTGTTATCTAAGGCATGTTACTTCTCCCTTATTGTTAGTTTAACTTAAAAGCATATTTTCAAGGATGGTTTTCATGGTTTTATTGTTGTATTGTTTGGGTTTTGAAGTATGTGTTAGGGTTTTTGGTTATAAATGTTTGGTCAACGTTTTCCCATGGTTTACTTAAGGTTTTGCATGTTATATTTATGGTTTATACTTATGGTTTCATGGTAATGGTTAATTGGTACTTGGTTTTGGTTTTGGAAACTATATGCCCTCAACACGTTTGATAAAATGCCTATGAGAATGATTTTGTTACATAGTTAAACTTTCACTGAAAAATTTGCATTACATAATATGGTAATGGAACTTAAAGTTGGTTTTGATGGTTTAAATGGTTAAATGGTAAGGCCTTGGTGGGTATGGCTCTGTTTTAAATGAAAAACCTTAAGGGGTACACGAAAATCCCCCAAGTGATTTTAATAATGGAATTTGTGATGATTTGATATGAGTTTAAAGCATGAGTTTTAGGCCCTAAGTTAAGTATTGTTATTTGGAGAATATTTTGATTTTAAGCACCCTATGACTAGCTTATTTTTAGATTTTGAGAAAGATTTGATCTTTTGATCCTCAGCTTAGATATGAAATCCACATTACAGTTTTACTACAGTTTACAAAAAATAGATTAGTTCTTGTTACAGTTTGAAACAGACAGATGCATAACTGGTTTTTAATATAAAACCTTGTGCTAGCTTTTAAAGTGGATTTCCTACAGAGTGAGCATACAGATTTAAAGGGAGTAGTATTTAGCACCGAGTTGGGTATGTTTACATGCCCCAGAACTATGAGCCAATGTAGGTACAGATTATTCAAATTATTCCTATTTCTATATGGATGACAGTTACAAATGTAATCACTTAGATTAGGTTATACTCCTTGGCAAGAGTATGACACCTCTCCCAACGTGATGTTTTCCCATACGAGAACTAGATGTTAGACACTATGATAGCTCACATAGTGTATGTCGGTTAGAAGAACCTTTCTACAGAAAAGAGTAACCTTAACAAAAAAGAATAACAGAAAAGCTTTAAGAAACTAAGTGTAAAGGATCACGATTTTCATTCAGATATTGTTTTTGCATAAGTCATTAGCCATGGGATTTCAACTTTTAGTTTACAGATACAAAGGTGAGTCTCTTTACACTTAGCTTGCATAAATTGAAAACATATTACAAGTACAACTTTTAGAGCGAAATGTTATGGCTCACAAGATTTTACAGTATGCTTTATTGTTCATGATTTATGATTTTCAGTTATTCAAGCTAATGTGAGCCATTTACATTTAGCATGCATTATTTTATGAGTATATGTAAATATTGAGATATTGTTTTACTTATGGATTCACCCCAAATGCATTCCAAAAACACTGATCCATATATATGTTTATGTGTTACATTGTCTCATAATGTAGATACAGGTGCTCAGTTCCAGCAACGCGACTGTCTCAGAGCATCCCTACCTACATCCTGACAGTTGGTAAATCCTCATAGTTTGGGGACCCAGTTATGCAGATTCTCAGTTTTTTAGATTTGTTTATCTAGTTATGTCAGACGGTTCGAGTCAGCTGGGGGCCTGTCCTAGCGACTCTCTAGTAGTAGTTTTAGAGGCTTGTTTGACTATTAGTTACATTTCAGTTTTTAGTGTTGGTTGTTTCAGATTTCCTTGTTAAGTATTTCAAGACGTTATGTTCAGTTGAACTCAGTCCAGTTCAGAAAATATTTCAGTATTTTTAGCGCACTGCATACTTATATTATTTTTACTTTGGTCTTCAGAATGAGTAACAGGCTTTCAGGATTAGCTCAGGACTACTTATAGTTCAGAGCATCGTGTGATGTCTCGGGACCCATTTTCAGAGTGTTACAAACTTGGTATTAGAATCTAAAGTTTAAAGAGCCCTAGAGAGTCAAACAAGCCGCGTTATGTAGAATCTTGATCATGGATGTGAAGCGCGCAACATTTATGAGCGAGAGGCTACGTGATGTTTTAGGAAATCATCCTTTTCTTTTATGATCTATCATGCTTACAATGTCTCTATCTGTTTTTAACTCATACTCTTACGTTACAGTTGAATATGCCTCATCACTGAGCTAATGCATGTAAAAATGATTACTAGCCACTCTAGCCTGCTGACCCTATAAATGAGAATGTATCCCGTGCTGAATTTCAAGCTGCCTTTCAAGCGTTGGGCTAAGCTGTGACTGCCAATGTTTAGGGCAACCATCAGGCGACAATCTTGCTTTATCAGAATGGTGATTTAGTAGAAGCCAAAATTTATGACTTTATGAGAATGAATTCGCCTGAGTTTTTTAGGTCAAAAGCAGGTGAGGACCCACAACTTTACTTACATGAGGTGAGAAAGATCACCTAGATTATGCATGTCATTGAGGAGGAGAGGGTAGAGTTGGCATCCTATAGGCTGAAGAATGTGACGTATGACTGGGTGGTTATGTGTAAGAATGGTAGAGGTGAGAATGCAGCTCTTATGAGTTGGCAGGTGTTTTAGGACGCGTTTTTAGACAGGTTCTTTTTGCATAAATTAAGAGAAGCTAAGGTAGAGTAGTTTGAGAACCTGAGGTAGGGCTCGATGAAAGTGAAAGAGTGTTGCCTTAAGTTCAATCAATTGTCTAATTATGCCCCTGACATGATGGCTAACCCTAGGTCAAGTATGAGTACGTTTATTACTAGAGTATCTGGTTTGGTAGTAAAGGAGTGCAGGACTGTCATGCTTATTGGGGATATGGATCTTGTTAAGCTGATGATTTATGCTTAATAAATTGAGGCAGAAAAGTTGAAGGAAAGAGAGAGGGGAAATAAGAAGGCTAGAACTGGGCAGTTTGAATATGGCCAGACAATGTTTGGAGGGGAAATCATTCACAGTTTCAGGGTTGCTTATCTATGCCAGTGCCATCTGAAGCCAGTGTTCCAACCCCAGAGCTAGATAGAAGCAGTGGGGTAAAACTTCTATGTCCAGGTCTTAGAATAGTGTGAGTGGAAAACTCAGTTACCCTTTATGTGCTAAGTATGTTAAGAATCATCCTGATGGGTGCTTTTTGGGACCAAAAGGTTGTTATGGTTGTGGTAAGTTAGCTCATAGAATCAAAGAGTGTCCGCATGTTAATAAGGGAAACAACGATGTTCGTCCCCAGACTCAGGCTACTAGTGCACCAGCTCCTTTGGGTCTCCCAGTCCCTCCTCAGGGCGCATTATCTAGTACTGGTGGCGGTCAACACCAAAATCAGTTTTATACTTTACCATTTCATCAGGAGAAGGAGAGTTCACCAGATGTTATTACTGGTATGCTTCGTGTCTTTCATCTTAGTATTTATGTGTTGTTAGACCCCAGGTCGAATCTCTCTTATGTGACCCCGTTAGTTGTAGTAAATTTTGAAGTAGGTTTTGAAAAACTCCCAAAGCCTTTTTTAGTTTCTACCCCAGTGAGTGAGTCAGTTGTTGCCAAATAGATTTATAGAAAGTGTCCTATCACTATCCTTCATAAGATCATATTAACAGATTTAATAGAGTTAGACATGGTCGATTTTGACATTATTCTTGGTATGGATTGGCTTCATTCCTATTATGCATCTATAGATTGTTGCACTCGAGTAGTGAAGTTTCAGTTTCCTGATGAGCTAGACTTTGAGTGGAAGGGTAATTCAGTGTCTCCCAAGAGTCATTTTAAATCCTATCTCAAAGCCAGAAAGTTGATATCAAAAGAGTGTATCTATCATCTAGTTTGATTCAAAGACACTAAGTCTGAGGCTCCAATAGTTCAGTCAGTCCGTGTAGTCAGTGAGTTTCCTGAAGTTTTTCCTGAAGATTTCCCAAGGGTACCTCCCGATAGGGAAATAGAATTCGGCATTGACCTTCTTGTAGATACTAAGCCCATCTCCATTCCTCCATATCATATGGTTCTAGCCGAGCTTAAAGAGTTAAAAGAGCATCTTAAAGAACTCTTAGATAAAGGTTTCATAAGCCCCAGTGTTTCTCCATGGGGCGCTCTCGTCCTATCGTACGAAAGAAAGATGGTTCCTTGCGAATGTGCATTGACTATCGTCAGCTGAATAAAGTCACAGTAAAAAACAAATATCCTCTCCCTAGAATTGATGACTTGTTCGACCAACTCCAAGGTGCAAGTTACTTCTCCAAGATAGACCTTAGATCCGGTTATCATCAGCTTAGAGTAAGGGAATATGATATTCCCAAGACAGCCTTCAGAACCCGCTATAGTCATTTTGAATTCCTTGTCATGACCTTCGATTTGACAAATACCCTAGCATCCTTCATGGATTTGATGAATCAAGTGTTCAAACAGTACCTAGACATGTTTGTCATAGTCATTATCGATGATATTCTTGTCTATTCTCGTAGTGCCATCTTAGAATTATGTTGCAAACTCTTAGATACCACCCGTTGTTCGCCAAGAAATGGTAGTATATTCATTAAAAAACAAGAAATGTCGGTTAAATAAGTTAAAATATTACAAACAATAGGATAATAAGCAATAAAAAATTCAATTGTAGTTGGATAAAATTTTATCAAAAATTTAACACATCATCAATCATGGCCCAATCAGAATCATGTAACATACAATCAGGAAAAGAACCAGCAAATAGATTAAAAGTCATAGTAATAAACTTTTTATAAATAAGGCAAATATTTAAAAATCATAAGTAGCATTTCATCTAGTATCTACTTCTTCAGGCATTAATATCGGTCTAAATCCATTTTGATTACATTTTTTAAAAATTTACAAGTCTAACTTTCTATGATTTCCTTGAATAAAGTCAAACACAAGCCTAACTTTTTCAATATCAAGCACAAAAAATTTAAGAACATCTTTTACAATTAAATTATATATACGGCTAGCACACTTAACTTGAAATATTTTACATAACGGTGGAGAAAGTTCAACTCAGGTCAAAAACAAGATTGTAGTAAGATGCATTATCAAAAGCTATACATAAAACTTTATTTTCAATACCATAATATCTTGCAACTTTTGAAATAGATTCAAAAATAAATTTTTCAGTGTGCCTACGATCTTCATCTTACAAAAAAGTTCAAATACGTTTTTGCATAACAAAATTACTATCTATCTAATGACGAATAATTGTTAAATAATCATTTTTATTAACAACACGATCAAGATCAGAAGTTAGAGAAATTTACATGAAAGTGTTTTTAATAATGCAAATAAATAATAAACATATTGTGCATGAAGTCTAAAAATATCGGACCGACAAGTACTTCTAAGAATACCTTCAAACATAGGATTGTAAATTGCTTCAATATAAAGAAAAAAAACTTTAGAAGAAGCAATAGAGAAAGACAAACAACCCACAACTATAATTTTAGTTAATTCTTAATGATCCTTCATTTTATTATAATTCTAAACTAATTTATCGATTTTTGATTCCAATCTAGTTTGAGTTGGCTCCCTAACAGTCCCACTACCTTTTGCCGCAGCTATCTCTATTGGGTGTTCTTTTTTCAAATTTCTCATCAACACACCCGTACCCCCTTTATTGCTTTCGATTTTATACTCATATAATTCCTGACTGAGATTACATTGGACCTTAGTAGTTCCTTCTACATGAGTAAAAAATTTTGCACACAATACTAATTTTTTTTTGAGATTTTATATGGGGCAGGGAGAAAGATTAACCGATTAAGATCAAACATTAACGTTACGGACTTTGGGTGTATCACTAATATCATCATCATTTTCATTTAAATCAACTTCATCTACTTCATTCTCTTCTTCTACACCATATTTTTTTTGAGCTTCTAAAAAATTCATATCGTGAGCACCTACACTTATTTTATTCTCAAAGTGTTCGCTAATTGATATTGGAGGCACACGAGTATATTGAGTACTTGAACTACCTTTACGAAAATCAAAATCAATTAATTCTTTACTACCTCTATAACTTTCAGGATAGAAATTTCTAGCACTTTTACCGACTTTTCTTAATTTATCCATATTACAAATTAGACTAACAAATATTCAAAAAAATATAAAAATAATACAAATAAATATTCAACAAGCAATACACTAGTTAAAAATTCAAATTAAGAGATGGAAAGACAATACCAAATTTTTGAAGTATCCGAAAGTTGAGTGACTTTTGAAAACTTGATATTTGTAATTACAAAATAACAAAGTAAAATTGAGTACTTTATGAGATAATTAGAATAATTGAGAGAGATTGAGATTGTACGTTGTGTGGAAAAAAAAAGTTGAAATGATAGGTATTTATAGAAATTTTTTTGAATGTATTTAAAAAAAAATTGCCCAAAAGGTTGTTGTTCACAATAAATTTTCGTTAACGCTGAAAATTAACTGCAATAAAAAATAAAATAAATAAAAAGAATAATTTTATATAAATGAATTTTGGGGGTACAATTTCGTTATTCTTCTCGATTCTTCTCTCCTAAATTTTTCGTAATTTGGGGGCCTTTGCAGCTTGATTCTCGAATGTAGGATGATTTGAGCCTCCTAAAAATGTATCTGGATCTCCGAAAATTGTCTGACAGCACTTCGTCTTGTCGAGTTGATCTCTGGGCAGAACTCCGTTAGTCAATTCGTTGAAGAGCTGTGTAGTCAACGTAGAAGCTTCCTCCAATACTTGCAGAATGTCCCCCCCCCCCCCCCTCCCCCAGAATGTTATGTTACTCCCTTATTTATAGTTGTAGGGTGTAGGCCTAGTTGCTTGTGATTGGCCGAAACATGTCACTTTGCCACTTGGCACCTTTTGACTGGTTGTTGAATTTGAATGAGATTTCCACACCGTTTGTACATGTGGCAGCGTCTCATTGGTCTTGGATTTGATTGGAATACCATGTCACTTGATGAGTTTGGGCTTCAAGGTGAGATGAACCTTGATGAGGAATAAAATAGGCTTACTATTTTTTTAAGCCCAAAATAAGTTTAAACCCAACAAAATATGGATCAAATTTAAATTTTATATGAATTCGATACAATAAATTTTTTGTGTCTATAGATACCCCCTCCTTCAAGGTTGGTCGACGTGCAGGCTTGCGGAAACTTGGCGGTGAGACTTGAAATACTCATGAATGTGTTTTTATACTTGTGACTTCAAAGATATTTGTTTCTCATCAGTGCATCCTAGTTAGACCAATACTTGCGAGTGGTCTAACTAAAGTTTCCTCCATGAACTTTTATGTCGTGAAAGTCTTCGTCAAAGTAACCAACAATTTGTTTGTGGTGATCCTCATTTTTCATCCACAATCGAGTACGAACTCGATATTACTTCAAGAGTATTAAAAAAATGACCAACTTGATTTTTTTTACTCTTCTTGGATAAATATAAACATGAGAAATCACCACTGTAATATTTATTTAAGTAGTTTTTACTTGTACAACAATGTGACCATTTCAATGTATTTAAATTAAAAGGATCAATACAACTTTCTCACTTGACATATTGCACGTATGAAGTGAAAAAGTTGACTTGATCTTTTGGTACCAAAGAAAAATATTAACTTTCCTTTTGATTTCATGTACCAAAGGAAAAATATCAACTTTTCTTTTGATTTCATGTACCAAAGAAAAATATCAACTTCCATTTTGGTTACATTTACCAAAGGAAAAAAATATTAACTTTCTTTTTGACTTCAAGAAAGAATAAAAATCACCTCCAAAGAAATCTCCTCAATATGGTAATTTTTCAACTGATTGGCAATTTGAAATTTCCAGAGATTCTCATCTTCTAATTTCACCACAATATTTCTTGTACACAAACTGAAAATTTTTCATAGAAGCCTCTATATAAGAGGATGTTATGAAATCACATCAACCATAATCTTTTGAAATCCGTAACCTTTGTAAAGACATCCCTTGGCTTCTTTGTGACTATGTATTTGGAGAGTACTACTAGTACACCTCAACCTTTTTGGCAGCATTGGTGGACGTCATGCAAAGTATACAAGCTTCTCGCAACACCGACCGAAGTAGTACATGGAGTGCCTTTCCCGATTCTCAGCTTCAAACACTCACAGGGTAAAAATAACATCTGACTGTAGGAATGTCCAAATGTTGAATGAATTTTTTCTAGAGTGGCTAGACTTGTATTGCTGCATCATATTCAAAAATCAATGTCAAACTCCTTTTGTATTGACGAGAATCAATTTTTGAAGTTGACGCTATAAGCTGTGTTGTCGTGACTCCAGATTATATGTTTGTGATCACTCTTCTTTGCTTTTTTTTTGTAGGTTCATGAAAAAATGCAAGTGGTGTCAATATCACTCCAATAATATACAAACATTGTCTGGATGATTGGTCAGGAACCGCTTGAGGCATCATTTTTTGAGTCACAATTTTTAATGAGCAACAACTAAGTGCTTCATTCATTTTCTCAAAGATTTGAAGAGCAATATTCCCTATCACGACTTGGAAATGGACACTCGGAGCAAGTTATTTCTAGCCTTGGCAAGAAAATTTGTGCCTATTTCCTTAAATCTTGGAATAGAAAACTTCTTCCATCTCGACATAAAAGATCAATGGTTGAAAATCAAATTTCATTCTAATTGACATCGATATCAGCTATGTTGAACTAAGCTGATGTGTTTCTCCCAATGTTGATCATACCAAATCAAAGCATCGTGTGTTTGGTACCGACACTTATCACCATATTGAAGTTTCACATAATTGGCATCAATCCGCATAGAACCGAGAAGCTTCATCCAGTCAAAACCGTAGATGTGTTACATCTTTATTTTTTTTGCTGGTTTATGAAAATGGTCTTGATGTTAGACCAAAAAGGTCGACATGATTGATGTTGAACCATTTAGTGCACTACTTCCTTACTGCTTGATAAGAAAGTGACTTGGAATGATCTGATTTCATCCTTGACGACGCTGAAAAATTCCTATTTTAGTTTTAGTGAGCATGTACTTGGTGTTATTTTTGCGACCTTGTGATGATGAAGTTTTGAGTGTCTGCAATCCATTGTTGCAAAGCAAGCATGTGGTGCATCTAACCCATGGGGCTCTGCGATAAAGAGGCTTCGAGTGAGAGCATCTCATTCTTTTCAAGGAGCACCTATGTGGTGTCATCCTGATTGATAATATTGACACAGGGAGTAGCCTTTTCTAACTTTGGTGAGTAAGTACTAGGAAAACGTCCACAAAAATATTTATTCTCCAATGGGAGAACAAAAATATAAGTTGTTTTATTCATACAAATGGAGTTCAATGTCCTGATACGTCTATTTTATCAGCTTTGCACAGCGTCACAATAAATTCTGTATTTTAATATAGAAGTATCAAAATCAGGAGCCGTTTGAAAACTAGACTTGTTGACCTACGTCTCACGTGGGAATCACAATTAGATTGCACCCAAATCGTCCCAGATATTGCTCCAAAAATGGCCTTCTAATCTTGGTTTGCTAGTTATTTTAGCTTTGCGCAGCATTACCTTAAATTTAATGTCTCATCGTGGCAGTATCAGAATCAGGTGCCATTTTTTGAATTAGAAATTAGAATCACAGAGCTACGTATCACGTGGAAACCACAATCATATTGTATCTGAATCGTCCCAGATATCGCTCCAAAAACAACCTTCTAATCTTGGTTCGCTAGTTATTTCAGCTTTGTGCAGCATCACCATAAATTTCATATCTCGACGTGGGAGTATCAGAATCAGGTGCCATTTTTTAAATTAGAAATTAGATTCGTAGAGATATGACATACATAAGAAAACCACACTCAACTTCCTTATGAATTTATACAAATATGTTGTCAAAATAATGTGAACACCTATACAGATTTATACAAATATGTTGTCAAAATCTATTTTGCCTTGCTGGTCTCTTCACCTTTGCGTGTCTGCAGTAAACTTAGCGAAGAAATGTCTATCCTCATGTGACATCCATTACAATTCAAAGTGTTATTGTCGTGGTCAAATAATGACATATACTTATCCTTTTTTTTAAACTCGTACGACTGAACTTAAAGTAAAAATACTCTAAGCTGCCTACGTACCTAGGAGGATCAAGTCATAGCGTAGTTCGAGCATGATGAGTTAATTTACTTTAAAATTTTTTTTTTTTAATTTTTATTTTTCTTTCTTTTTTTTAGAAGGATATTCACAGTTTAGACTCATGCGGGCTAGGAGTGACATGCAGTTTAAGTTCGTGCCTTAAGGAGGGTTTTGACTTACAGTTTAGGTTCATGCGTCGAGGAGCATTTTTGACTTGCAGTTTAGGCTCATGCATCAAGGTGCATCTTGACTTGCCTTCCAACCCTTTGTAATGGAGTATTGTTGCACTTCAGTTTGGTAATTATTGCCCCCATTGGTTGAAGCAGATTTGTATTTGATCTTGTGTCGACTTTTGGAAATTGGAGTTCAGAAGTCCATTGACATTTTTTTCTTTTGCGAGCGATCAATGTCCAAGTATCACCCTTCTTGCTATTGGAGAAATCATTTTGCACGGATTTGCTTGTTATTTGCTTTGTGGTAGGAACCTCAATTGGGTCAAAGCTCCCAAATTGCAGTATGATAATTCCCTCATCTTTTGGTGATGCCACAGAGCACATGGGTTATAGAACTTTTGAAATTAATCTTTTTTATGGTCCATTTCGGCGGTAACATGATTTGCATCAACTGTATCGCCATCATCGATGATGATTTTTCCCTTTTGCATTAATGTCATGATCTTTTCCTTTGGGATGAAGCATTTTGTGGTGTGATGACCAACAATGCGGTGAAATTTGAAATATTTAAGATCGTCGACTTTGTTTGATTCTTCAGGTCGCTTTGACTTAGGAAGTTCAATGACTTCTTTGGATAGTAACTCGTCAAGAATACCAGGAACATCAAAGTCGGGAAAGGATATACCCTTGCTTGTAACTCCTTCAAGGTTGATTGATTTTTTACCTCTTGTATTTGTTGTTTTGGAGCTTCATCTTTTAACTTTTGTCTTGTGGAGGCCTTCATAAAATTTACTGTTGTCTTCATAGATTCCCCAATTTGATCTTTTGATGAGTCTTTGAATTTTATGAATTCTTTTTTAGGATCAAAAGCAGGTGATGTCATTCTATGATTTGTAATGCTTAGCTCTATGTCATGAGCCCGCGTGGCTAATTCTTCAAAAGTTTGAGGTTTAATTCCTTGGAGGATATACACAAGGCCCCAATGCATCCCTTGAATTCAAGCTTCAATCGCAGAAGTTTCAGAATGTTGATCCTTGCAGTTGAAGCTCAATGTTCGCCAGTGATTTATGTAGTCCACTACAGGCTCATCTTTACTTTGTTTTGTGTTTGTCAACTCCATCATGCTGACCGTACAATGGGTACTGTAGAAACAATTTAGGAACTGACTTTCTAGTTGCTCCCAACAATCAATTGATTCAGACTCCAAGTCCGTGTACCAATCAAAAACGTTGCCTTTCAAAGAGCGAACAAACTGCTTGACAAGAAAAACACCATGTGTACCAGCACTGCTACAAGTCTCAATGAAATGAGCGATGTATTGCCTTGAATTTCCCTTTCCATTAAATTATTGAAACTTTAGCGGTTGATATCTAATTGGCATCGGTAAGCCCTCGATTCGCTTAGAATTAGGGATGGCAATGGGGCATGCGGGGGCAGTGCAGGGGCGGTGCAGGTTTTAAGCTATGCGGTGCGGTCCGATGCGGTGCGGGTTTTAAGCTATGCAGGGCGGTCCGGGTTAAAGTAAGTTTTTTTAAAATGGTGTGGTGCGGTGCGGGTTGCGGGTACATGCGTGTTTAAATTTAAAAAAATTAAAAAATTAGTATTATTCTTGTGAATATACCTAAAATTATATGTATTCTTTACTTAAAATTTTATGATAATTAAAATGACATGTATAACACTACAAATAAATTATTTTATAGTTTTTTTTTGGTATCTCCATTCATTTAAAAAAAAATGATATTTGATCATTACTTGTACACGTGTATTTTTTGACAATTTCTTAGTGAAAAGTGATATAATAGAAATCCGTTGTTATTATTTTCTGGTTGTAGATTTGAAAATATTATGATTTTCAATAAAGTTATGAATTTTTCAAAAAAAGAAAAAAAAATAAAACATGGGGCGTTGTGGTGTGGGTATATGCGGGTATAAATACGGGGCAAGTTTATGCGGGTTTAAAGGGGATGCAGTGCGGTGCGATTTTAAAATTTACAGATTTAGAAAAAGCCTGCACCGCACCATTGCCATTCCTACTTAGAATACGGCTTTGAGTATCCTACGAAACTTTGTGACGGACCGTCATATTGTACCTTGATGGTGTTTGCAATCATATCTTGCAGTTGTTGAACTGTTAGAGTAGCCACTTAAGTGGATCAATCTTCGCAGTAATTGTCACTTGTCTTAATGAGAGATTCACCATCAACTTTTTCTCGCGGTGTTAGATGATAATTTGGCTCTCCAGGATTATAGAGATCTAACTTAATCATAAGTCGGGCGATTTGATGATCTTTCTCATCAACGGACTTATTCAAGGATTTTGCTCCATCATTACAAACTTCTTATCCAAGTCAATTGCATCAACCATGAATGTGTTGACTTTCGTTGAAGTTGGAGAATTCATTAAGTTTTCAAATTCTCCAAAGTTGCAGCCAGTTTCAGACGGTTCTTCTGATAACATAGATGAAAATTTCCCCCAAGGGTTGTAGTTACTGCCAAAATTTGAGATTTTCTCCTTTTTGTTATCTCCTAAAAGGGGAAGTATTGGGATTCATCCAAAGTACAAGCGTTGAGATTGCATCGATTGATGGGGCCAACAAGTTTGACTTTAGTAGACGTGGTAGTGGTAAACTTCTTGCATGAAACTTCATTGATTTTTCTGAATTCCATTGTAGCAGTTGAATTTGTGATTTTTTGACTTATAGGAGAAAGAGATGAAGAACAGAACTGGTCCCACTGGACGTACCAAAATTTGTTCGCAACAAATTTTTATTAATGCTGAAAATTAACTGCAAGCAAAAATAAAATAAACAAAAAGAATAATTTTATATAAATAAATTTTGTGGGTACAATTTCGTTATTCTCTCAATTCTTCTCTCCTAAGTTTTTTCGTGATTTGAGGGCCTTTGCAACGTGAATCTCGAATGTAGGATGATTTGAGCCTACTAGAAATGTGTTTGGATCTCCGAGAATTATCTGACAGCACTTCGTCTTGTCGAGTTGATCTCCGGGCAGAACTCTGTTAGTCAATTCGTTGAAGAGTTGTGTAGTCAATGCATAAGCTTCCTCTAATGCTTGCAGAATGTCCTCCTTTTTTCCCCCCTAGAATGTTATGTTACTTCCCTATTTATAGTTGTAGGGGGTAGGCCTAGTTGCTTGTTGATTGGCTGAAACATGTCACTTTGCCACTTGACGCCTTTTGACTGGTTATTGAATTGGAATGAGATTTCCACATCATTTGTACATGTGGTGGCATATCATTGGTATTGGATTTGATTGGGATGCCATGTCACTTGATGAGTTTGGGCTTCAAGGTGAGATGGACCTTGATGAGGAATAAAATAGGCTTATTATTTTTTTAAGCCCAAAATAAGTTTAAACCCAATAAAATATGGATCAAATTTAAATTTTATATGAATTTGATCCAATAAATTTTATGTGTCTATAGTTGTTTCTGCCGTTGGTCAATGGCTATATAGTCATTACCGGCATGCCAATAGTCCAAAAACTACATTTTGGGCTATTGGGCCAAATTTTTTTCTAACTAGTCCGATCCGGTGCACCGATGGGCCTGGTTTGTTTTGGTAACTGGGCCAATCCACCGGGCTCCTTGGACCAGACAGCCCCGCTGGCTACCCAGCCCTACTTAACCGACGCTGAGTCAGACCAATCCGGTCTTATTTAGGGCCGATTTAATCGAGCCGAACCGGCCTGAACCACCCCAAATGTTAGGTATACAAAAAGGTTAGCAATAGAATTAACTACGTCATCAAAAATGAAAAATGGCATAATTGAAGAAGCAAAGAACAAATCTTATTTACTTTGAAACATTGGAACATGCCTTAATTAATTATGACACTTCTTATTGTAATCTATATCTATAATATATTAAAAGTGTGAGAACTTTCAGAAAAGTGATTCGCTTTTTGCCCTTCAATAAAATACTCTGCAATAGATAAAATCGTCTTTTCACCCTTTTTAAAAAGTTTATAATATAAATATTGACTATAATAAATATACAAAATATTAAATGGTGAAGATTTTCTACTTATAGTTGGATTCCTAAATTTATGGTAATATTTTGTTGGGTGTTTTGTTGTCAACATGATTTTCTTTCAAAAAAGAAAGACTTCTTCAACACAACACAAGAACTTCAACAACAACAACAACAAAACCGTCCACTCTTTCCACAACAACTTGTAATTTTTTTTTGCTCAAGAACTTAGGTTAGACTCAAGTAGTGTTAGATAGAAAGAAAACCAACACAAGAAACAACAAAAACAATCAAAACAACACCTAAATCTAGACACAAATTCGGCCAAACAACAACAACACTTCGGCCAAGACACCAAACCCGTAGAATAACTTCTTTTTGTGAGATTTTCGACCTTGGGAACCTCTTCTAATGTTAGGAAACAAAGATATAACACTAGAAAACACAAAACACACAAAAATCACAAGAAAACTAGGCTTCAAATTTCGGCTTAAACACAAAAACGTGGACAATTACTATTTTTTGAGTTTTTCAGCTTTTCAACAATTTTTTTTAATTTTTGAGTGAACAAACCCAAGATTGATCTCGTGAGAACAAAATCAATGATGGCTATGATACCAAATGATACAAAAACAGCCCACCAAGATGCCAAAACAGTCCACAAAATGTGAGAAGAACAAGCAACACAAAGGGATACAAGATGACAAACACAAAAACACACGGATTTGCAAAATAATGAAAGGATAAATAGTGAGACCAAGATTATTACAAGATTAAGAACCAAGTGTATTTCAACACTAACCCCTAATGAATGTAATAATCAAAACCACACTCTTACGGTGACCGTCAAGGAAATCAACTCACCTCAAGATCCACCGTTTTCAAGCAAAGGTCAATATTGACTGTTCCAAGCCCTATACTAAGGATGACTTTTCCAAGCCCTAACTAAGACTACACTAAGGTGGTCTATTCTCAAGAGAGAAGATTTTCAAGTGTTTCATACATTCATCATTCAAAAACTAAAGAGAAAAGACCTAATAAGAGACTATATATAGCCTAGCTTATTACATAGTATAATGAACCAAAATACCCTTAATAGAAGGGGAGGTCATGGGTTGTTTATTTAACATGTGAAATCCCCAAAATACCCTTAATGAAGAGTGCTTCTTCAATGCTCCAAAACCATAGGGTCACGCTTCAAAACTTGTAGTCTCGAATTGGCATCAAATGTAAGCCCCCACGCAATCTTCCACACACGGGTTTGTTTAATGACATGCTCAAAATGGGTCCTCCATGCATGTTGTCGTATCCTCGTGGTGACCAAGTCTTGAGCCTCTATGTGTTGACCTCTAAAGATGTCATCAAAAGATAAGATGGTCATTTGTCCCGTATCATCCTCCCCTTCTTGAAAAGGATTCGACCTTGAATCCAAACCTTGCAAAATCGAAGAGAGGACAAACAAATACAAACTCCTCATGGCATGAGGGTTAGGGTTAGTACAACAAATCATCTCAACATGCCAAGGTTGCACATATTTGCAATATAACCAAGGATCCTTTGAATGAAATATTAAAAACTCAATGAAAGATGTACGAAGGATTTGGTTATGGGTTTCACCAAGAGTGACACTTTGCTTGTCATATAGACCAAGCAACAATTTGGGTGCACCAATATCACCATTTCCATACTTGGCATCGGGTTCAAACAGGAAGAGTGGCCATAGACACGGGTCTAGACAACACTTTCCTTTCCCATGGTCTCCACCCAAACTAAATGACATACTCTCTACAGTAACATACATATCATTGAAATAAAATAGAGAGTAGAGAAAAGTATCACTCAAGTCGACTTCTACTAAGGTGCCCTCTTGTGTGTACTCACTACTAGTTTCCCAATCATCACCATGAGTACTCTCAACAATAAAGTCACACAAAGTAGAAAAAGGAGTAACTTCCACGATTACACATTCCTTACCCTAAAGAGTACTCTCATCTTCCAAGAAGAGATCATCTTTAGGAGAAATGTTGTCACACCATAGTGGGTTAACATATAGGCCATAGCCTCCAAGGTAAGCTATACCATCTTTTTCACCACTAGGCTCATTAGGAGTGTTTATATCACTTTCAAACAAGACATTATACCTAAAGAGTGCATGATCTAACCCACGGGCAGATTTGGATCCAGCAAGTTCCTCACTCTCTAAGAGATCAATATCAAGTTTCAAAGTGGTTCAAGCACAAGATTGTCCCAAGAATGGCACTCGGGTTCACTCCCCTTTTGTTGACCAACTTTTTCAAATACTTCACTCACTTGAGTTTGATTAATCATATCACACACATACTTAAGTGGTGGACAATTTTCACAAATAGGTTGATCAACACCGATTACACAAGACGATGTACTTTGGTTCAACGTATAGGCTTTAACACTAGGTGGACATAAATTGATCTTATATAAAGAGTCAATTTGGTCATCAATAGGATCAATTAGTGTATCCGCACTCACTACATGTACATCATCAATAAAAGGCAAAGAATCATTAAACTCACAAGTAAGTAGGCTACTACTCACACTTAATGGGCTACTAGCCACACAATTATCATTCACATACACAAAAGTGTAAAAGTTAGCTATTTTATCTTGAAGTTCTTGAGTCGACTCTCCTTTTTCGTGTTGTGAAGGACCCCCACAATCTTGGCCAGCAACTTCACTTCAGCATTGCTCTCCTTCACTTGCCATGTCGGTACCTACAAAAATATCCTTAGAAATAGAAGGACAAACAATGTTAGCTCAGTTTGGTACCAATCCCCTCACTTCGCTCCACACAACCTCTCCTTTTTTCACTCTCGGATTACCACCTTGCACACCTTTACTCCTCTCAATATTTTGTATCTCATAAGCATTAGGATTGGAATAAGTATTCACTTCTTTTTGCGGCTCAGGAAACATATATGTCATGAGGTGATTTCTCCATCGGTCTCTTACAACATTTGGCCAATTTTGCACATTTGAAACTCTATGTTGTGCAAAGCAATCGACACCTAAGCATACATAACCATATGTCAATAGAAGAATATCGCACCACACCTCCTCATGGTATTCAAATTGGGAGAAAACAACCTTGACCCTCTCGGTAACGTTAAACCCGTCCAAGAAGTATGGAACAAGTAAAGGCTCACGAAACAACCCCAAGTAGTCAACCATGGATGGAACGATGTAGTTACTATAGTACGAATCATTTAACACAACGAGAAAGCCTGGTATCCCACAAATGGTCACCTTTTCGGAGTGTACACTTCTTCTCGGATCAACATTGTAAAGAACACAAGTACCCCTCAATTTTGGAGATGCATACCCTCTTCTTCTCGTTGGACAACCTCCACTAGAGCTAGTATAACCATTCACACGATATAGACCTTGATAAAAAGTACTAGAAGGTGGATAATATGAATCTTCACACTCCTCACGTGTACTCTCATCATAGCTCTCATAAGCTTTGTGAACGAAAAGGTTATACCTAACACCAAATCTAGTTTCGGAGTGAGAAGTGTAAGACTTCTCACATGCCCCAACGTCATCATAAGATCCATCTCGAGGTCCTACATCATCTCCAAATTCACTATAAGCACTAGGCACTTCATTCACCTCATTTTCCCCCTCAAAACCGTAACTCTCAAATCTGCCCAAGTTTTGATCATGGCTATTTTCATAGCCTCCGCAATCTCCCTCAACTTCGTAGTCATAAAACCCCTCACTACAATCATAGTCTCCCATGTTGTAGTCACAATAATCTCCGGCTATTGAAGACATGTTCCAATTATATCGCCTTTGTATGTACACAATGAACAAACAAGATTAGTAGTAAAAGCTCCTCACCAACACTCGTATACACCCACCTTTGTGATTCTCACAATTGGAGCGGGAATATTGAAAGTTGTTTATACTCCGGTAGTCAATAGGATGTCAATTCTACTTGGCAGACAAAATGGATTCTTGTTTGATCAACTCAAGACACAAAAATAAAATTTACTTATGAACTTGAAACAAAGAAAATACTACGACTTATAAATGAGAAAAGCACAAAATACAACACTTAACACGAAAGAAAACATACTCAAAAACTAATCTACAATCTAGTAGGTATTTACTAGTTTGCTAATTAGTATGAGAATTAACAAAACGGAAACCAATAGAATCAAAAAAGTGAAACTAGAAATTCCAACGTTCTTGAGCTATTGATGACGTGGCACTCGACTATTGGTCGATGGACAAAAAAAAATATTGTTGAAGTTGAAAAATTTTGTTCCACAATTTTGGTTGTTCAAATTTCACAAAGATGGGGGAATTTTGGTTTTGGTAGGTTAACAAACAAGACTTTAAGTCCTTTTTTTCAAAATTCAAACCTTGACCAACTTTCACCTTTTTGGCAAGACAACCTTTTAGAGGTCTTGTCCCCCTTTCCTCTTTTGGCTTGTCTAGAAAAATGAACTTACTCCCTTTTGGTATGAAGACTTTTGGGAGGTTTTTTGTTCTTTTTCCTCTTTGGTAATGTCTTGAAAGTTGTTTCAAGACTAACAAGAGCCCACACTCTCTTCCATTTGAATTTGGATCAAACAACAACCTTTTAAAAGATTTCTTTAACATAACACAAGAACTTCAACAACAACAACAAAAAAACCGTCCGCTCTTCCCACAACAACTTACAATTTTTTTTGCTCAAGAACTTGGGTTAGACTCAAGCAGTGTTAGAGAGAAAGAAAAACAACACAAGAAACAACAAAGACAATCAAAACAACACGTAAATCTAGACACAAATTCGGCCAAACAACAACAACACTTCGGCCAAGACACCAAACCCGTAGAATAACTTCTTTTTGTGAGATTTTTAACCTTGGACACCTCTTCTAATGTTAGGAAACAAAGATCTAACACTAGAACACACAAAGCACACAAAAATCACAAGAAAACTAGGCTTCAAAGGTCAATATTGGCTTTTCCAAGCCCTATACTAAGGATGGCTTTTCCAAGCCCTAACTAAGACTATACTAAGGTGGTCTATTCTCAAGAGAGAGGATTTTTAAGTGTTTCATACATTCATCACTCAAAAACTAAAGAGAAAAGACCTAATAAGAGACTATATATAGCCTAACTTATTACATAGTATAATGGACCAAAATACCCTTAATGCTCATGGGTTGTTTCTTTAACATGTGCAATCTCCAAAATACCCTTAATGAAGGGTGCTTCTTCAATGCTCCAAAATCATGGGGTCACGCTTCAAAACTTGTAGCCTCTAATTGGCATCAAATTTAAGCCCCCACGCAATCTTTCACACACGAGTTTGTTTAATGACATGCTCAAAACGGGTCCTCCATGCATGTTTTCGTATCCTCGAGGTGACCAAGTCTTGAGCCTCTATGTGTTGGCCTCTAAAGATGTCATCAAAAGATAAGATGGTCATTTGTCCCGTATCATAGTTGGATTCCTAAATTTATGGTAATATTTTGTTGGGTGTTTTGTCGTCGACATAATTTTTTTTTTCAAAAAAGAAAGGTCGACTGACTTTTCCATAAAAGAAAAGCTTTTGTTTTTTTTTTGGTCCCGTAACATTTTGTTATTGTGAAATATCTAATATAATAATAGTAATCTATTACATAGTAATATTAATAATAAAAAAAATTTGGGCTATTTTTTGTCTAATATGTAAGAAGTTGAAATCAATTAATATTTTATATATGCAAGAATTTGAAATCAATAAATATTTTACTTCTGTAAATTTCCATATTTGAAGTTTCAACTTTCCTAGGAATCTTTACTATTAATATAAAAATTTGGATAAACATATGGAAAATTAATTATATTAGACTTTTTTTTTTTGTACATATAAAAAAGGAGTCCTAAAATATATGGTAAAAAATTGTTAACAATATTCCCAATAATTTGTCGTAATCTCATATAAATTCAAACTTGAATTTGCAAAGACGTATACTGCAATATGTGAAAATTGAAAAGAACAAACAAAAAATGATAGGAATATGATTCACCGCCAATATGCATTGCAGATGAGTTCGTGTAGGAGAATATAATCCAAGTGCTCCTATAAAAAGATGCAATTGATCCACACTATCTATCATAAACTTTTATTGAAAGAATTAGACATGTTATAATGGTAAAAAAAAAAAGGTAATTCTATATAATTATATAGGTTTTTATGTATAGCAATATGAGGGAATTTATAGCTAAAACCTCTGTTGCTATTTGTTAATTTCTGCTTACTACAGATAATAGATAAGTGTTTGATTCGATTTTAAGGGTTTTTTTAATGTAAAAGTTAGGTTAAATCGCATTGTTTAGATATCTTGATTATTGTACTGTTTTGTTGTAATCTCTGCTTTGTTGGTATATGCTATTATTTCTACTTAATACAAGTGGTAGATGAATGTTCGGTCGGATTATAAATAATTTTTGTGTAAAGATAAGGTTTAATCGTAGTATTATGATATCTTGATTATCATATTGTTTGTCTGATTTGTTCCTACTGCTTTTTTTGGTCTGCTTAATACAGGTGGTGGATGAATGTTCTTTCGGGCTTTAAAGATTTTTTTTTAATAAAAGTGAGGTTTAATCTATTGTTGCCATACTCGATTTTCAGATTGTTTGTCTGTTCTGTTGCTATCTCCTTTTTTTCTACTTAATACAGTTGACTACGAGAGAAGTTACAACACTAAGGTTAGTTTGTGTCGTAGCTTTTTCTTATTCTTATTGGGAGAAATTTTTTTTTTTGAGTAGGAGTCTATTTTTTGTTCCTCAAATTATTATTATTATTATTTATATTTATTGTAAAAAAAATAAGGATTTTTAAACTTAAAATTGATTATATAATACATAAGGTGTTTTCTCTTATCATGACTTTATATTTATGGGAAAAATTAGATGAAAAAAATAAGAAAAAAGGGTCTAAAATATACACAAACATTGATGAAATTTGTTGTAACATGGCTAAACTTTGCGGGAATTTTATGACTCCCCTGAACTATTTATTTGTGTATTTTAGTGACGTTTATAAGCTAATAAATAAAAGAGTTTAGTACAAATAAATGTCAGTAAAACACGCTAATAAATAGTCCGGGGGAGGGGGTCATAATACGCTAATAAATAGTCTTGGGAGGTCATGGGAGCCTCGCAAAGTTCATGCGTGTTACAACAATTTTCGTTGAAGTTTAGATATATTTCAGATCATTTTTTAAAAAAATAACTACCTTGAAAAAATAAGAAAACTTTTAACATGAGCAAGTAAGAAAATAATCCACTATAATTGATTTTTACTTCTTCTTTTTTTCAAATGAATACTTCTATAGATCGAAGCTAATGTATAGAGCTATACAATTTTTAAATTATTTCCTTTGTCTTAATTTATGTGACATAATTGATATTTCAAGATTCAAATTAAATTTATTTTTTTCGATTGTGAAAAAGATCAGTTGAGATAAAACAGACATTAAAAAATTTGATAAAACATTTAGTCATATAACCTAACTTGATATAACATGTATTTTAACATTAATTGCTACCTTTTAGTAATGTGTTCTTCTTATGGATATACTTTTCAACGATTGATGCGAGACACACGTGCAAAGCACGTACACTAAGCTAGTAATAATAATAAGAGTAAATACACTATTTTCACCTGATTTATAAACAAAATTGCTGAGATACACCCCAACTTAAAGGGGGTTCCTATTACCCTCCCCCGTCTAATTAACATCGTATTTTTGGCAACCTTAAGTGCCTACGTAGACCTTCAGTATGTTGACTCACGCAATGTGCCACGTAGGCCTTAAGGTTCCAAAAATACGATTTTAATTAGTTCGAGAGGGTAATAGGACCTCCTTTAAGTTGGAGTGTGTTTCAACAATTTCGTTTATAGTTCAAAGTGAAAATAATACATTTTCTCTAATAATAATAGTAATCAAATAAAATCACTTCTTAGGAAAATTAGAACACCATTACTGACAAGACAACTAAGTTCATATCGATCTCGGTTACTCCTTTCGTATTCTTTTATGTAGCATTTTTTTCTTAGTCCGTTATCTTGCTCTAATTAAAAATAATTTAATTTTCAAATTTTTCCTATAACCCTATGAAACGATTTTAATCACATAAATATCTAAAATTAATTTAGACTACAAATATAAAAAAGAAAATCTCTTTTTTAAATATCATGCCAAGTTAACAGTGCGACATAAATTTCTTTTGGGTGAATTATAACATAATACTAGTAAAATAAGGTTCCAGGATGGTGATCCCACTAAAGATGCATAAAGTAATCATATAGTCATCGGCATTCTTTTTTTTGTTTTTTGTTTTCATTATTAAAATAGGAAAAAGGGTGAAGATATCTCGATATTGCCCTTTTCTCCATCATGTATTGTTATGGTCAGCATGTTCGTATTCTATTATTCTGTAACCATGTTCTATGACTTTTCCCATGTTCTACATTCTTTTTTTAAAATCAACTAGAGTAAATACATAATTATCATCGATGTTGATCGAAATTTTCAAAAAAAACACTTAAACTTTGAATTCGACCTATTACATTATGATTCTTTTTTATTTCGTTGCAAACACATCATTTTTCGCTGAATCTCAATCACAACAAAGAGAGTGAACACACACACCAATCAGGTGCTGCAACGTGTTAAATACATTTAATTTCATATTTTTTTATTTTTTTAATAAAAATTTTCTTTTTATTTAATTTAACACCCCACCCCGCCCCCTCTTCCCCCACCCCACACCCATCCAGCAACTGCCCTCCCCCCTCCCCGCATCCAGTAGCTCCCCTCTACCCCTACCCCATTCAACACCCCCACCCCCCATATAACACCCCCACCCCATCAGCATCTCCCCCTAACCCCCCACTCCGTCAGCATTCTCGTCCATTTTTTTTTTCAAATCACTTCAAAAAATAATTTTATGATTGAATTGATCTTTAAAGATAGTTAAATGATATGATTTAACTGAAAATGGAGCTATAATGATATGATTTAAAAAAAAAAAAAAAGCTTCAATGGAGGAGCTTTAATGGTGACATTATGTTGAAGAGCTTTAATGGTGTTGAAGAAGATATTATGTTGAAGAAGAAATGGTGGGTAGTCAAATGATATGATTTAATTGTAAAATGGAGCTTTAATGAATGATTTTTTTTTTAAAAAAAAAAAGTTTCAATGGAGGAGCTTTAATGGTGAATTGAGTTGAAGAAGAAAGGGTGGGTGGATTTGGGGCGGGGGGGGGGGGGGGGGGGAGAGGGGGGAAAATTTTAAAAAATAACTAAATATTGATATTTTCTTAAAAAAAAGAATATAAATTATATATTAATTATTTTACACGTGGCAGCTTTTAATTGGTCGAAAAAATCAAATTCGAGCCCTTTCACGTGCCACAATCAAAATGATGTGTTTGCAACAAAATAAAAAAAAATCGAGGGGTAATAGGTCGAAGTGAAAGTTTAGGTGTCTTTTTGCAAATCTCGGACAAGATCAGGGGCGTAATTATGTATTTACTCAATCAACTATTATATATATCATTGGTATAAAAAAGAAAAAAAATTCATTTATATACAAAAAAAAAATAAAAATTATAACAAAATATAGTCAAGTTTTTATTTACCAATTTAGCATACGTGTTATGTACTCTTTCGTCAATCAATAAAACTATATATGAGAGAGCAAAGTTATTAAAAAGTAGAAATTTACGTCATGATAATTTTTACATATATTTAAATGATATAGCTTGTATCAACAACAATAATATACCCAGTAAAATCTCACAAGCACGGTTTGAAGAGACTGAAGTGTATGCAGATCTTACTACTATCTCGGAAAGATAAAAATGTTGTTTTCAAAAGACCCTAAGCTCAACTGTAGTAAATCCAAATATAAAGAAGAGAAAAATAGTGAAGAAAATTAAATATGACAATTAATCAGTCAAAAAAAAAAAAAAAGACAACCTTTAGAGCCTATTATTAAAAACAATGACGATATGTCAAATCTCATAGTTTACTGATAGTTGAAACAATTGCATATAAATAAACTTTAAAAGAGAATTCATATAGAATTAGAATGACGAACCAATTTTTTGTGACAGAATGTAATGATCCAAAGAATCATGTCCAAATTATAAATAAATCAATTACAAATTAGTTATATATATGAGTCATTATAAACAAAGAAACAAAACAACTTGTCAATTAGAAATTCTCCATAAGAGATAGTGATAATTTATTTTTTAAAGGTAAAAAACATACTAAAATTTTAAAAAAATTTCCTCAAATCACAAGCAAATTTGATTCTTCAATCATAGATACTATCATATTTCAAAAAAAAAAAAACTTATCAATTAGCCATTTCTATCAAGAATACATGATGATTTATTATTGCAAATTTCAACATACTAAATTTTTTTTTCAAAAAGCTTACCTCAAATTAATCATAAGATATGTCAAGATTTCATAAAATAACTTGTCCATTAGCAATTGTCTATTAAGAATAAATAATAATCTATTTATTGTAAAGTCGAGAATATACTAAAATTATGGAAAAGCTTATCTCAAATCACAAGAAAATTTATCTCTTTTGTCATACATTGATACCATCAAGATTGCAAACATCAAGAACATACTAAAATTTAAGAAAACTTACCTAAAATCACAAGTATAGTCTCTTTCAATCATAAGATATATCAAAATTTCACAAAAAAAAAAAATTCTCAATAGCAATTATATATAAAGAATACATGATAAATTTATTTATTGTAAACTTAAAAAAATGCTTTATTTATTGTAAACTTAAAAAACACACTAAAATTTTATAAAACTTACCTCAAATCACAAGCAAATTTATCTCTTTAATCATAAATACTATCAAAACCTCATTTGGTAAAAAATTCTATACCTAGAGATGTTTTTCCCCTAAATACAGGAAAAGGCTCGAGATTGCCTACTTTAGTTCCTCCCAACAAACCCTGCAAAAAGATCAGAAAAAGCTCAACTAATGTATCTATGTTTAATATGCAGTAGAATATTATTTATCAAATTATATATCGTATTAATTGAAATCGACTCCTAAAATATATGTGATCAGGATTTTAAAAAGTATGATAAACTTTTCTTTAAAATTAGGAGTGCTAAATATAGAGTAAATAGTACATTTAATTTATCTTTTTCTCTTTATAAAAAAACACGTTTTGCACTCTTGTATACTTTGTGGAAAATACATTTTGTCCATAGGATTTTTTGTTTTTTAAAATATATTTTCCTTTTACCATATATCAAATAGTAAAAAGATAATTTTATGTATTGCAGAGTATTTTAAAGAAGGACATAAGTTCAAATCACTTTACTAAGGGTCTTCACACTTTTAATATTTTAGATATTATAGATATAGATTATAGATATAGGTTATGGCAATTAGTAGGGGTATGCATCGGTCGGTTCGATTCATTTTTATATATTATTGGTTCGGTTTATCGATTTTCGACTTTTAAATATGTTAAATCAATAATCAAACCAATAGATATTTTTTATCGGTTTTTATTCCTTAACGGTTCGATTTTTTATTTAACCGATAAGAAAATACTCATAAAATAAAAATAGTAGTAACTAACATGAAAGAAATCGGATCTTATTGGCAACCAAAAATACTAGATGATGTGTTTTAATTTACTAGAATCTTCAAGTTTGAACTAAATTTTGTTAAGAGAAATTAAGAATTTGTTGAATTGAAATAATAGCCTTGTTAATTTGTAGAAATTAAAAAGAAATATACAATAAGTCATATATAGATATATGTAAGTAGGTATAAAATAGTAATTTAGTATATTCTTATTGGGTTATTGGGTATAAGAAAAAATTGGGTTATTCTCAAATATAGACCCAAATTAGGATGGCTTTCAAATTTTAGCCCCAAACAAAAAGGCTTTGTTAAAATAGCCTTAACTTGTTAAGTCATATTTTTTGGACGAAAATACCCTTCTCCAAATGATTCGCTGTTAAATCTATTTCGTCTTCAGAATCGAATTTTTCTTCCTTTCTTTCTTCCAAATTCAAGAATTGAGTTTTTCTTCCTCTCTTTCTTCCAAAGTACAGAATCGACTTTTTCTTCCAAATTCCAGAATCAACTTTCAAATATTCGCAGAATCGACTTTAGCCATAAGGGTCCTTCAGGTATGAAATTCATCAAAATTCATTGTGGTAATTTTAGCACATTACATAATTAGCATATTGATTTGATTTTTGGGGAGGTGAACGTAAACTGAACTTGGGATATGTTGTTGTTGTAGTAACATATTTACCATTGAGGAATTCCATCGAACAGGTTGTGGGGATTTTGTTATTGCGGTTATAATTGTGTTTGAGTAGTTGGGGGGGGGGGGGCGGTCTTGGAGAAAAAGGCCATTAATATGGGAGTTAGTGTTGATCGCAACATATTTTGGGAAGGCCAAACGTATAAGGTCAAGGTGGTATAAGAAATTAGTTCCAAGTATTTCAAACTAGTGGTATAATTAACATTAGAAGATGATGAGGAATTGTGTCGAATAGGTTGTGGGGAGTTTGTTATTGCGATTATAATTGTGTTTGAGTAGTTGCGAGAGTTTGATCTTAGAGGCAAAGGCTGTGTTTTCCATCTCGGATGAATCCATCCTATGTTTTAGAGAGTAAAGAAGCACTAAATTGTTAATTCTAAGAGAGAACACCTCAGCTATTAGCTTGTATAATATAGAGCAACAAGTAATGGGTTTAAACTCTCTAATGGTAGTAGGATTTGGCACTTTAGGTAACAAGGTTACTATTGTACAGTTCACTGCATTATACAACTTTTTCGTGTTAAAAAAATCCTTCATTGTTGAACACGCATCATATTTAATCCTTCATCTTTTGTTAACTATAGTAGTATTGGTTACGTCTACTTTAGTATTGTAGTATTCATGAATTCATCTCTTTTTACTGCTCGCGGTATGGAAGAGTAAGGGGTTATTAACTGAGAGTTTTGGAAGCACACAATAAAAGTCTAAGTATATATTACCGTTCCCACATCCTTTATCATCTGGTCTTTGTTTTTGTCCAGAGCAATTTTGTTTACGAAATTACCAAAAATATAAGAATACCAAAGAAGCGATCCTCCATTTATTAGATCCCCAATACAACCCAACAGCAGTAGTGCTATATCCAACTTGATTGAGTATTTGAACAAGCTTAGTAATCTAACTTGCTTAGGGGCTGGCGTGTCATCTTCTTCATCATGTATTGCGTGGTTCTTGTTAGTATCATTGTACAAATTATTTCCATATAGATGGAGATTTGATTGTCTAGAATGTTGAACATGGTGGCTCTGCTCTTCATTAACTTGATCAACACATTTCACCTCACAATCTGATGTATCGGTGTTGAAACTATGTCCCATCTAATTGACTTGTCCATAATGACCTCTTATGATGCCATGATTATGTGTATTTGACCTGCAACGTTAAATTAATATGATTAGAAAATCTGTATACATTCAGATTGATGCTATGAAACCAATTTGACCTGTTGTGTTTGCTTAAGAATATATAGTGAAGTATTCGAAGTTTGCTCTCTAACATCTGAAGCTTTTCGATGAGATGTTCACACAATTAAGAATTTATCATAGCGTTTAGATGCCTTATGTTTGAGTCTAACTGTACTAAAATACGCGGGGTTTGAATCACCTTGCTTATACACAAAGCCCTGAATTTTTATTGTAAAATGCTCTCTTCAATATTTCTCCACTTCTCAATAATAGTCAGTACATCATTCTCTTTCAAGTCGATACTATCAGAGTATTGAGGTGATAAACTATGTTGTATCACTTGCAACGCATCTCTGAAGTAAACAACCTTCTCAGAATCACCCCTATAGTGTGTATTATTCAGTAGTTTTAAGTGCGATTTTAGCATCTTTAGATTTTACCATACATTTCAAGTTATGCCCAATGGGCAAGAGTTGACACTTCCTTAGTCTGTAATAATTTGGCAGATAACCTATAACTCTTGCCCCAGAGGCAAGACTGAGACAGTTATGCCCCATGGGCAAGAGTTGACACTGCCATAGTCTGTAATGATTTGGCAGATGATCTATAACTCTTGCCCTAGAGGCAAGACTTTGACAGAGATACCCCATGGACTATAGTTGACTATGCCTTACTCTTTAATGATTTTACTTGTTGAGAATATATATTCTAAATTAAATTGTTACTAATCTTTTGTTGTTTCATTTTTCACAAGGGTTGTGCTTGGAATGGATGAAAACGAAATGAATATTGAAAGTATTGATAGAAATAACGAGTTGCAGGTTATTGAACAAATATTGGAGACTGAAATAGCTGAGTCATCCAAGATTAAGAGGGTACACCAAAAAAAGAAGAGGATACTTGATGTCGAGCCTACTCTCTTGAGACACAATGCCTCTTTGAATGAGGTAAATGTCAAGTTGATCTTCATTGACAAACAAAATATGATGACGTACATGTCAAACATTGCAATTACACACAACATCTAATTTAAGGTTATCAAATAAAGCACAATAAGATATTCACTGCGATGTTTGAACGACAACTGTGTGTGGCAGTTTCATGCCTCGAAGATTCCTGATTCCTTGCTCTTTCAGGTTACTACATATGAAAAGGCTCACAGTTTCTTAGTTGATTTCATAACGTCCAACCACAAGAATACAATATCAAAGGTCATATGTGACTACATACTAGATCTCGTGCGTGACTCTAGTAATGTAATCATACCCAACTTCTAGGTAAATGAAATGAAAAGGAAATACAGAATCATCATATCCTACAACAAAGGATGGTGAGCAATACAGCATGCCTATACTGTGATAAGAGGAACCGCAGAAGAGAACTACAATAGGTTGCCATCGTATCTTCACATGATAAAAGAAAACAACCCAGGCACGTACACAAACATAAAGAGGGATGATAAGAACAGGTACAAATGTTATACTGTTGAAATTGACAACTTTTACCCAAGAGGCAACAGTTTATCCTTTATTTGTACTGATTAGATTATTAACATAGATGGAACTCTTGCCTCATGGGCAAGACTTAGTTTAGAAAATTGTTGAAATTGAAAACTTTTTCCCAAGAGACAATAATTTATCCTTTATTTGGACTGATTAGATTATTAACATAGATGGAACTCTTGCCTTATGGGTAAGACTTGGTTTAGAAAATTGTTGAAATTGAAAATTTTTGCCCAAGAAGCAACAGTTTATCCTTTATTTGCACTGATTAGATTATTAACATAGATGGAACTCTTGCCTCATGGGCAAGACTTGGTTTAGAAAATTGTTAAAATTGAAAACTTTTTCCCAAGAGGCAACAGTTTATCCTTTATTTACACTGAGTAGATTATTAACATAGATGGAAATCTTGCCTCATGGGCAAGACTTGGTTTAGAAAATTATTGAAATTGAAAACTTTTGCCCAAGAGGCAACAGTTTATCCTTTATTTCACTGAGTAGATTATTAACATATATGGAACTTTTGCTTCATGGCAAGATTTGGTTTAGAAAATTATTAAAATTGAAAACTTTTGCCCAAGAGGCAAAAGTTTATGCTTTATTTGCATTGATTAGATTATTAACATAGATGGAACTCTTGCCTCATGGGCAAGACTTAGTTTAGAAAATTGTTGTACAAATGTTATCCTGTTGAAGTTGAAAACTTTTGCCCAAGAGGTAAAAGTTTATTCTTTAATTGGACTGATTAGATTATTAACATAGATGAAACTCTTGCCTCATGGGCAAGACTTAGTTTAGAAAATTATTTTACTCTGATTATAAACATCAAATGCAAATTGTTACTAATATTCTTTTGCTCAACACAAGTTTCAATATGCATTCTTTTCTTATGGCGCTTCAATCATTGGATGGACAAACTATAGACCGGTAGTAATGGTAGATTCAACATTTTTAAGGCAAAATATTATGGTGTCCTCATGATAGAAGTGTGAAACACGGAAACAACAACATATTTCCTTTGGCTTTTGGAATTGCAGACTTAGAAAATAATGAGTCTTATAATTGGTTCTTCTATCAGTTAAGACATGCAATTGGGGTACGTGAATAATTATCTATTCTATTAAATCATCACCCAGCCATTGCAAATGCAATTACAAATGTCTATCCAGAGTATCAGCACAGTATAAGCATCTATTACATGGAGAAAAATTTAAGAAAAAAATACTTCTCAGATGTGGTTCTATCACTCTTGTACAACGCAGCAACAACATACAAACGAACTGAATTTTATACTTTCATGGATGAGATAGAAAAAATCGACAAAATTATTGCGGAGTACTTAAAAGAAGAAGAGTCATAAAGATGGGCTCGTTCATTTTATACCAACAGAAGGTACAATATGCTTACGACTAACAACGTGGAGTCCATGAATGCGATACTAAGAAAAGCCAAGAAACTGCCAATACTGAGAATGATCGATTACATTCAGAACAAGTTACAAAGTTGGTTTTATGAAAGAAAAATAAAATCGCAAGGAAACTTTAATGACATCACATGTTGGGCGGAAGTGGAGGTGACTGACAAGATTTAAGTCGCCTTGAAATTGAAAGTAAGTAATTGAAATTGTATTTTGATAATAGGAAAATATACTATTACTATTTTTTATCGCAGATTATACATAGCTGGTTTATTGTTATTTGTGATTTATTGCTAGTTTTTTTATTTCCTTGAGATTCGCGCGCGAAATATGCATTTTGTTGCTTCTGCTCATAGTTGCATGATCGTTTGTGATTTGATGTTGTATGCTTGATTGTAGCTGTTTTTTGGTTGCCTCAAGATTCTTCCCCTATGTATGTTTGATTGCTCTGTATGGCTGATTCTGCTGATATACTAGATGTTTCACTATCATAGTTGATTCTACTCCTAGATTAGATGCAATATCTGCTTTATCTCAGTTTATTTGTAGCTGATTCTCTTGCTCATATGTTGGAAGTATCATTATTGCATCAGCTGTTGTTCCTTAGCAAGGTTCTGTCTTTTCTATATAGTACAGGGAATTTGACTTTGAAAGCTCATTTCTTGGATGACAGATCTTTCTTCTGCACTTTCCCTGACCAAGCCAAGCATTAAAACTCTAAATATCCCCTATATTGGCCCTTCTCTTCCATTTTGAAATAGAACCTTAATTTTTACTCCTTATTATTGGTCACTTATTATTAGATTTTTTATTAGTTCAATATTAGATTGTGATTTGATGTTATATGCTTGATTGTAGCTATTTTTTGATTGCCTCAAGATTCGCCCCCTATGTATGGTTGATTGCTCTGTATGCCCGATTCTTCTCGTATACTAGATGTTTCACTAAAAGTTATCATTTATTTATTATTTTATTTACATGTAGACCCCATTGATGCAACAAGATTTATTGTAAGAGAAGAAGGAGTTGAATATATTGTAGGCCTAATGAACAGGGCTTGTCAATGCTTGGTATTTCAAACAGATGAGATACCATGCACCTATGCTACTGCAGCGATAGAGAGTAGACATATGAATAAGTCTAGCTATTGTTCTCATTGGTTCTCAAGACAGTCTTGGCTACAAACATACCAGGGAGAAATCCTACCAGTTGGAAGCACATCATCATGGATTGTCCCAGATAGCATAAAGGATTTGATCACAAATCCCCCAAATAAGGAGGTTCTGCTTGGGAAAAGACAAACATCCAGATATCCTTGCAGAATAGAATCTTCAAGAAATAATTACAGATGTTCGAGATGCAAAAGGACCGGGCATAACAGATCAAATTATCACTATACTCCTATCCTTCATCTATATGCAAAAAGATATAGAAAGAAAAATAAGAAAATATGATTAGTTTTACTTTTTATCCAAGAAGTTGGATCAAAATAGCAGTTATAATAGGATTTTTTTATCCCTATTTTAGTTAGTAACAAGTACTTTTGACTTACAATTACGAATGTCTTCTTATTTATATGAAGTTTTAACTTATGGTGAAGTATTTAACTCAATACCTTCTTATAGATTGTTTATAAAAATTACTTAGCATATTAAATTTTCTTATATATTGATGTGTAAAAATACATCATACTAACAGGATTCGGGGAAGGACTACACCCCCAAGAGATATGATGTGAATAATTCTACGGGATACACTTTAAAATTTACCTTGAAGCAAGATGCAGAACAAGTTGTGCCTCATGGCAAAAGTTGACACTATCTTATTCTGCAATTATTCGGCAAATGATCTACAACACTTGCCCTAGAGGAAAGACTTAAACCCCCAAAAAAATAAGTTATGCCCTATGGGCAAGAGTTGACACTAACTTAGCATGTAATAACTTGGCAGATGATCTGCTGCTCGTTCCCTAGAGGCAAAACTTAATACAGTAAATGAACAAGTTATGTCCCATGGCCAAGAGTTGATACTAGATTAGTGTGTGGTAATTTGGTGGATAATTTATAAGTCTTGCCCAAGAGGCAAGATTTTTAGACCCCAAAGGAACAAGTTATGCCTCATGGGAAAGATTTGACACTAGCTTATTCTGCAATAATTCAACAAATGATCTACAACACTTGCCCTAGAGGCCAGACTTAGACATCAAAAACTACAAAAATAAAAGCACGGGGGAGTATTCAATTACTAGTAGAAAATAAGATGATACCAATCAACAAAATCAAGCATCTAATCAAATAAATAAAAGTGAAGAACCAACTACTGGGGAGGAGGAGATGACCCTTGGATTACAAGATCTAAACTGTTTCTTATTTTATGTCATTTAATCGAGGACAAATGTGATTGAAAAGTTAACAATGATCAAAATATGCATATGGCAGTCGAACATAATTAATGATAAGATAGCCCCCATAGGAACAAGTTATACCTCATGAGCATGAATTGGCCTTGCCACATTGTTTACTAATTTATAAGATACTCAATAACTCTTGCCTCAGGGGCAAGACTTACCACAAGGACAGACAAAAAATATTCTTCAATAATAAAACATAAATATACAAAGATACCAACAAATGAATCAGTAGCGATTCTACATTGTATATTTCATGTTATCCTATCAAAAATAGCCAACTCAATTTGAAAAGACTGGTTAAACTTTACATAATCGCATAAAAATAGCTAAAAATCCTTCATGTTCAGTGAGTTTCAATAAGTACAAAACTAAAAATAGCTAAAAATCCTTCATGTGCAGCGAGTTTCAATAACTATAAAACTAAACTACTACTCCTGGTGCGTCCTCTTCCTCTTTTCCTTTCCAAATAATCTGCCAACTTTTTCTATAGTGTTGCCTTTTATACCAGCTTCTAGTTTTCTCTTTCCATAATCCCACAACAAAGCTCCATACCTCATGTGAACATGACCAATGTCAATCTCTTTAGGAATATCTCTACCATGAATGACATATTCAGCAAATGCACAAACAAATGCTCCACAATCACTGTGATACAAAAGAAATATATTATGTGAATATATAGAAAACAACAAAAAAAAGGTGAAATGAACATTTAAAAAATGAATGCAATGAGATACCATTGAGTTTGTTGTGGTAGCTCATCAACCATTTTTATCGGCAAAGTGTCATTTTCAGATTTGGCAATGCCTTTCTCAAGATAGAAATTGACCTTTTTCAGAAAATACGGTATCAATGTTTGGTAAGGTAACATCACTTTTTGAACAACTTTATCACCGTGCTTGGTATGGTTGGAGTCGTATACATATATGCACCAATCAGTAAAGTCAAAAACTTCCAAAATTCAGTATCCAAGTTCAGATTTTCCCGTGGAACATAAACTGAAAATAACACATAGTCAACCTTGTTCCACGGTACGTTTGAATCACAATAGAATCCTCGGATATACTCCTTTACCTCATGTTTCTAGAGGATTGCAGAAAAATCTTTTTCATTTTCCAAAATCATGATAAAGAGCATCAATCTTGTTTCTAAATACAAAATCAGTTGTAGTAAACTTCACAACAATATTAGGTTCATATTTTGACTCCTTTCTCACGTAGTAGAATATTGTGTCCAAATACTGTGACAAAATAAAAAGAACACTGAATAAAAGCATTACAACACATTCATTACATAAAGAAGTAACCAAAGTAAGATGATCGTCAACAGTGGAATATAGTTGGTGAAGCACTCGGGCATGTTATGATACAACTCAAACTTACTCCAAGAATTGAATATATAGAAAAGTTTATAGCTTTATACCAAAGTTACAAAGTAGCAGCTAGATATTTAGCCAATCAACTACTGAAACAACATTGTTCAAATAGGTGGAGGCCGAATTTTCATCATTTTCAGTATACACACAACAAAGAGAATTTTCAAGAAATACAGTAGCTAATCTACACACCACTACTACTATGAACAGTTAATATTATTTTATAACTACCAATACAAATCCAATGTAGGTCTACAAGAGAGATCTGAAGAAGATGTTTATGTAGCAATCTTATGCCTATCTTGAGAAGTAGAGAAGTTGTTCACAAAGATCTTTGGCGCAAACAAAGCAACTACCTATTGCTCTCGATTTAATTTGATTTGATATTTTATTTTATATTAGTGTGACAAGAGTTAAAAACTGTTGATGCTCCAAATATTAATCCGAAATTAAAGGTCCAAGAATAATTGCACCAATGATATCACAACTTATACATAACTAAATATGATTACTGCTGCCACTTAAATAGAGTCCAGCACTAGTGACAATACTACTAATGATGATGATAACACAATATACTAGACGTAGCAAGTAATCTAACTGAGAAGAGATAAGGTGAAGTCCAAAATCACGACTACTATGTATTTGATTTGATTTAATACTACTAATAATATAATACTAACAGACAGTAAAAAGAACAAGTGACAAGACTGTGTTGGCTTGCAAATATAGATTATCTACTAGAAGAAAAGGAGGAACAAAACAAAGGACAAGTCAAAAACACATTACAAATGTAGATAAGGATAGCAAGTGATAATACCGTGTCATTCAAAGGTCGACCACAGGTTGCAAGTGAATAAAACCACTCCTTCGAATCCACAGCACAAGAGCCAAATATTAAACGTTCGAACAACACATCTTTTCCTTTAATGTATATATTTTTGGCACTTAAAATACATGAAAAATGAATACAATCAGAATATATGCATTACCATAAGTACAAAATGACAAAATGAAAAGCTTTAATTAAAAATTGAACTACCGAAAGCAACTGTGATGGGATAACAAATCAAAACAACAATCTGTATTTCAACAACAACAAAAGATCCAGTGTAATCACACAAATGTGGAAATCAAAAAAAAAATATGCATTTCATCAAAAGTAATCGAACAATCATCTAAGAGGCAAAATAAAGATATCCACATTGCAAAGGCCTATTACAAGACCTCCAACTTGACACAATAGAAAGTACATAATATCAGTAGAAATTATCAAAGATCTCAAATCTAGTAGCACAAACTTTTTTGGTTCAATTGGCGATAGGGTATTACAAGATGGAAAACCGAACCCTCACCAACAAGGTGAAAGTTTCACCAACCAACCAACTGAGCTGCTAGGTTTTCTGCTAGCACAAAATTCAGGTAAACCAACTAAGCTACTGAGATTTTCCAATAGCACAAAGTTCAAATAGTCAATCAACCGAGCTACTAAAATTTCTAGTAACATAAAGCTTTTAATTTCAATCAAGATTTACTTTTTCCATGAAATAGAGAATGTGGGATTTTGCAAAATTCACTTAGTAACACACATCTAACAAAATTAAAACTTTTTAACTATACAACCACCAATCTGACAAATCCTTAAACATAATTTCCAAAAATACAACAACTTTGTATTATGAGTTAAAAACTTAAACGTAAACAACATAAAGAGATTTAAATACCTAATTCAAAAATAAAACACCAAAAAAAGATAAAATACATGTAAATGACAAACTAAATTTAGTAGCAACTTACATCAACAATGATGTCAATTAAATTTGAAGGCAAAAGTCCAGAAGAGTTGGAAGCAACATCCACTGAGAGGCGTTCTATTTCTTCATCAGAAGCAACATCCATTTTTTTGGTTAATGGAGTTTAAAATTTTGAGAGAAATTGGATGAAGGGGAAGAGGAGCAAGAGAAAGGGTTTTGAGAAATGAGGAAAAAAGATGAACGAGAAGGAATAATTGACGAAAATTCTGGAGAAAAAAAAAGAGAAATTTAAAAAATTCTAAATGAAGGCTAAAGATAAATAGATTTTAAAAAGGGAAAAAATGAAGAAATAGATAATGGTTGAAAAAAAAAAGAGAAAAAAAATAAAGGTTGAGACAAATAAATTAAAATATGAAAAATAAAGTTAAAGGAAAAATAAAAATTAAAAATCATAATAATAAATTTAAAGGAAAAAAAAGAGTGAAAAAAGTAGAATAATAAAAGTAAAGGAAAAATTAAAAAATGAAAATAATAAAAAATAAAATTTGAGAAATAAATGAGTATGAAAAGGTTAAAAATATATTTGAGGTGTGAAGGAGCAAAATGGTACTTTTAGTATATTAAAAAGTAAGGAAGACTATTCTTCAAAGACATTCTTATTTGGGTTCAAATATCTAAAGCCACCCATATTTAGGTGTATGACATGCAGTTTCCTGAAAAAAATTGGAATCGAACCAATAACCCAATATTTTTTTTATAAAACCATTAAAAATCGTTAATCCAATAACCCAATAACAATAAATCAATATTATTTTTATCGGTTCAGTTTATTGATCGGTTCGATTTTTGTACACCCTTAGCCATTAGGTCACTTTCTTCCTTTTTCTTTTTTTTAGTGGTAATTTAACAAAAATATAGCTTTCTTTTACTAAAAAAACTTTTTCACTTTTTTAAAAGAAAACCCTTTCAGCAATTTTATCAATGTATCAACATTGTAAATGGTGTACAAACATGCGTATATGATGTACAAATAGTTATGTAGTGTATATATAGAGTGTGTTTGGTATGAAGAAAAATATTTTTGAAAAAATATTTTTCAATTTTCTCATGTTTGGATGGCTAAATGTTTTGAAAAATATTTTTCAAATGAACTTATTTTCCTCAAATTTAAGGAAAATGACTTTTCTTCAAAAAGTAAGAAAAATATTTTTCAAAACTTGCTTTCAACCTCACACTCAAGTTGAAATTTTCATACAACTCTCAAAATCACCCACCTCTACCTCGACCCCCAATCTCCTACCATCCCCACCCTTACCACCCTCCATTAAAAAAATATTTCAATTTTTTTCTCACCCCATCTCCTACCTCGACCCCTACCCCCTACATCCCCTCCTCCAAAAAAATATTTAATTGTAAAAAAAAATAATTTTTCAATTTGTTTTTTAAAGAAAAAATAATTTTTTTCTTACCCCACCCTCAGTTCCCGAGCCCGATCCCTACCACTTACTAGCCCCTCCCTATCCCCTCTCCCTTTAAAAATTTATTTTTTAAAATAAAATTCAAAACTTTTTTCTTACCTCACCCCTACCACCTATTCTGACCTCCCCTCCCCCTTCCACACACACCCCTAACAACCCTCCCTCAAAAAAATTTTAGTTTTTTTAAATTTATTTTTAAAAAAAAATTAAAATAAAAAATTTAAAAAAAAATCTTTCCGCAACCTTCTTACCATGTTCATTCTCATTGTTTTTTTGTTAAATATATACAGTTAGAAAATATTTTCCTACCACTATCACCCCCCATCCAAAAAAAATATTTCAATTTTTTTTCTCACGCTATCCCTTACCTCGACTCCCGCCCCTGCAGTCCTCCTCTAAAAGATTATTTATTTTTTTTGAAAAAAATTTAAACTTCTTTCTTACCCCACCCCTACCAGACCCCTGCCCCTATAAGCCCCCCTTTTTCCAAATTTATTTTTAAAAATGTTTACATTTTTTTTTAAAAAATTTAATTTTTTTCTTACTCCATCATCACTGCCCGACCCCAACCCCCACCCCCTACTAGCCCCTCCCCCCTAAAAAAATTACAATATTTATTTTTTTAATTTATTTTTCAAAAAAAAAGTTCAAATTTTTTTTTCTTACCCCACCCCTACCACCTATTCTGACACCCCCACCCCTACTAACCCCTCCCAAAAAGTATTTTATTTTTTAAAAATTTTTTTCTTACCACAACCTTATTACCTTATTCATTTTCATTTTTTTTTTGTTAAATATATACATTTGAAACATATCTTCCTACTTGCACAACGAACAAAAGAATATAAGTAAGAAACACTTTATTTTTCTAAAAAATATTTTTCTCCTCCATACCGAACACACCCTAAAAAGTTATTTTTCGGGATCAAAAATTATTTTCTAAAAAGAATTTTCTACGCTTAGCTAACTACTAGAACATATTTTATGAAAAGCATTTTTTTATTCACCAACCAAACACTAAAAAATATTTTTCGCTCACTAGCTAGACATAAGAAAATAAGTAAGAAACCAACTTGTTTTCCATGAAAATATTTTCTAGGAAAATATTTTTCTTGAAAAATATTTTCCATCATACCAAACACACCTATAATGTATTGATATTATATAAATAGTGTATAAACGTGTATCAATATTGTATAAGAGCTACGTAATGTATCGACACTGCATACATAGTGTATAAACATATCTCAATATTGTGTAAATAATATATAAATGTATATCGATATTGTGTATAAATGTGTACCGATTTTGTTCATTCACTATTGTTTTCAAAATTTTATCAAACATAAAGAAGCTGAAGTGTTGTTAGTGCATCAAGTAGAGAATGGGTGTTTTACTCTATATAATAAGAGGGTGTGTCGAGGAGTTTTCCGCCGTCCTTCTGCATGATATGGGGGTATTTTAGGCATTAAATTTTTCTTGTGCTATGTGTAGTTTTGATGGTGAGAATCTAAACTACGAGGGACCAGGTCCCTGGACGTGCAAAGTACAGTACAGCTGGCACGCGCCTTCTGCACAGTTTTGTCATCTTGTGCAACAAACTTGTAAGTGCTATTTTGTACTGACTTGGACAGCTGGTCCAATGATCTTTCAAGCCCTAATCATCACCCATCTATAAAAGTAAAGAGACGCCTCTTCAACAATTAATTTTTGCCAATTCTAAATAGAGAGAAGTGAGGCAAGAAAAAATCCATTTCATGACCGCTCAAGCACTGCTCATGTTCTTAACTTTGTACCTTGCTTAAAGAGTGAGTGACTGTTTTTGAGTGTTGATTTGTAAAAGAACTACTCATCTTATAAGAGTAGTATTTTTTTTAGAGTTCTACTTGGGTAGAGTTGCCTAAACTTGAGACTGATTAGACCTAATCAGTGTAGAGGGCGTCCTTGGTAGGGTTACCAAGATGAGCTAGTGGTAGAGTTGCTACTAGTGCAAGGAGCCTAGAGTTAGGCTGAAATATAGACTATAATCAGGAGGTTGATTATAGTGGATTTCGTTGGAGCTTGTGAGGGCAAGCCGTGATTTTTTCCATTCTGGGTTTCCACGTAAATATCCTTGTGTCTTTTACTCTTTCTGCACTGTGTTTAATTTTCTTGCACTCTATTGTTTGATTGCCTGTGATTGAATTCTGAGGGACCAAGTCCCTTACTATGCGGAGCAGCCCCAAAGAGTTTCAATAATTGGTATTAGAGTCTGGTCACTCTAAAAGGTTCACACCTAGAGTGTCTTGCTTAGCATGGCTGCTCCACCAAATCTAGAAGAAGGGCAATCTATAACAAGACTATCAAGATTCAATCGACAGTATTATTGGTGGTGGAAAACCAGGATGTTTAACTTCATTATGTCTGAAGATAGTGAACTGATGGCCATAATCTTGGATGGTCCTCATGTTCCTGTAAAAGAAGTCAAAGAAAGAGAAGTAACAAAAATGATTGTCAAAAGCAGGAGGGAGTTCAATGATGAAGATAGAAAAAGAATTGAGAAAAACTACAAGGCAAAAAAAAAACTACTTGTCTGTGGCATAGGACTAGATGAATACAATAGGATTTCAGCTTGTGAAATGGCTAAGAAAATCTGGGATTGCTTGAAGACAGCTCATGAAGGAACCACTGATGTGAAGGATTCAAAATTTGATATGTTGACAACTCAGTATAAAACCTTCACAATGAAAGTTGGAGAAACTGTATAAGAGATGCATACCAGGTTTAATTCTATCGCCAATGAGTTGAATTAATTAAGAGAAGTAATTCCTTTATACAAACATATGAGAAAAATTCTTTGGGTTCTACCTGAATCTTAGGAAATCAAAGTGAATGCTATCACTAAGGCTATAAACTTGAAAACTTTAATCCTAGATGAATTCATTGGGAATCTGAAAACTCATAAACTTAAAAAAAAAAAACAATGGCATGAGAAGATGGAGGTAAAAAGGGAAAAATCTTTGGCTCTAAAAGCCTCAAGTTCAGGTTCAAAGGAAGAAGACACTGATGTTGCCTACTTGGCAAAAAGAATTATTAGAGCTATAAAGAAAAATGGGCAGTTTTAAAGAAATGTAAGTAGGAACAAAAAATGAGCCACTACAAAAGTTTGTCACAGATGTGGAAGTCCTGAATATTTAATTAAGGATTGTCCAGTGCAAAAAATGGACTATCAGGATTATCACAACACTGAAGGTGACAAAGGAAGAGATAGGGACCAGGTCCCTATAAAATCAAGAAGATAGGCTGCAGTTGATCTTGTTGTTAAATAAGCCTTAGCTGGTTGGGGTGACCTCTCCAGTGAATCTGATGAACCTAGGAAATCTACAGACGTTTCCATGCTTGTAGTGGTGAGAAAGTTACCTTTGATTCCTGGTCTACCTTTGTAGAAGATACTGAAAATGAGGTAATTATCTCTAACATTAACAAAAATCTTGAAAATTACTCTACTAGGAAGATAAAAAGGCTTGCTAGTATATTGATAGATTATGTGTGTAAACTAAATGATGAGAAGAATGCTTTAGAAGAGAAGGTAGATAATCAAGAGCTTGAGACGATAGCATTAACTCTTCAGATATCTGAAATTGAAGAAATATTCACTAAATTGAAATCTGAGTATTGAGTAGTATGAATCACCCAAAAAAGGAAAGTGACTTAGATGACAAAGGAAACAGAGAAGAGTTTTGGTTCCAAATTGATCTTGAAGAAAGGTTGAAGGAATCTCAAGAACATCATATGGCAGCACTACAGAAAAATAAAGATTTAGAGGGGGACCTGTTCCGCTTAAGAGAAGAGTTGAAAAATCTCTTAAATGAAATGCCTCCTCACATATCCTTTCTAATCTGACCAGTCAAGATGTCAATAATGGTTGAGGCTTAGGATACCAACTAAAATTCCAACCCAGTGAGTCTAAAAGAAAGACAGCTCATGATGATATAAGCAAAGGGCACAAACTCTTGTGCACTCAATGTGGAAGAGATGGACATTTGAAAGAAAGATGTCAGCACTGGCTTAAGGCAAAATTAAATAACACTGAATACATTCAGCAATAAAGTACTCATCCTAGAGACTAAGAACCTCTGAGAAAGGTCAAAAAGAACTCTCTGCGTAGGTGGACCAAAAAGAATTTAATTATAACATTATCCTACTATTGTGAACTCAAACTTAAGTGGGTTCCTATATCTAACTTGTGATCACGACTCCAGGCATGAGAAGGGGGTAGCAGTCAGGAATAACGCATTAATTAAAAGAGTTCAAAGCTTAATGATGGAAGGTCTGACTATGTTCTCTCTCTTCCACGACACTTCAGGTGAAGGTGTCTTATTGTGAAAAGTTGATCTCAAGGACCTATACCTTGGCATATGTGAGGCTTATGTTAAAAAAAAAAGCTCTAGAATGACCCTCAGATTTGATGAATGAAAATACTTTAGAAAATGAACTGAAAAGAAATTCTGTTGGGTGGTGAAAGGAGTGCATGTAGTTCGTGATTAGTCAGAAAAATTATTGATCCTTGGTGATGCTGAAAATGATGAGCAAGATGATAAAAGATGTAGATAAGTCCTGATTTCCAGGGACCTGGTCGCTGGGAAATCTATCTCAAAAGGAGAAGCTTTAAAAGCCCAAATTAAGTCAAATATGGGACCTGGTCCCAAGACATGCTTTGGGAATAAGTTCTGAGATAAAGGGAGTGTGCAAGAATTGAAGCATGGGGCTGACTTAATGTCTCTCCATAAAAATTGGCTATAATAAGGATTAAGGTATCCTTGATGAAGTGGGTGAATTTTAGTCTAACTCAGTACCATATCCTTGCAGGTCTACACCCTTTGGAACAGCTCAGGAAATGGACAAAAGTGACAAGCATGAACTTGAAGATTCACTCAAAGAAGAGGGATCTGGTCTTATCTCACAGGTTAGTATCACTACAATATGCTTTAATGATCATAAAATATACTGTCTGAGAAATCCATGTATCTTTTCCTTCCTTAAAAAAAGTCGTCAATTCATTGCAAAATAAAGAGTCATTCTTATCAGAACCAAACATGTCATTCCCTGATGACAACGGTCACCTCTTCAAATCGACAAAATAGGCTACTTTCCAGTATGAGTCTCAACTCATCACTCATTATCTCTATTAATCCAAATTGATCCTTCTCATTCTCCTTTCTCTAGAAAATCAAAATTGAATATGCCCTCATCAAATATCTTGATCCTTCAACAACTAAAGTCATAGAAAACTTTATCTTAGATCCTCTAAGTCAAAGTCTGGTAACTCTACTGGAATGAGGCAGAAACACATATGATGTAAAAAGAAAGAAAGACTCTGAGGGACCTGGTCCCAAGAAGAAAAAGTTATTATTAAAAGGATAGAGGTGGGTAATGAGACCGAAGGATGAGATAAAGAATGTGGGTGGTTAAAAGGGGATTAAAATATTGATGACTCAGAGAGTTCTCCCCGGAAAGAACTCTTAATCCCAAAATATATGAGAAAAAGGGAGACATGAAATGCTATACAGGTACATACTCAATAAAGTATTTGATCACTTTGGGGTACTTGGGAAAAGGAGATCACATGGAACATCAAAGATGATGGAGAATGTACATCAAGCATCTGAATTGCTAGCTGTTCGAGAGAAGTAGGGAATGGAAATGGAGGAGTTAAGAATCAAGTCAACTGTCAAAGATGCTGGATTAAATGTATTTGACATTGCTGAATCAAAGGCTATGCTCTGAAGGACTAGATGTCACTGATGAATATGCAGTTGGAAATGCAAAAGTCCAGGCAAGAATGGCCAAATTGAATGCTGAAGTAAATATCTTTACCAAAAAGTTGGTGGATACTCACATTACTATAGATGCACGAATGAAGTACTGCTTAAGTCTTTTTCACCCAATCATCCTTCCACCTGAGCCATGTTATCCTTATTCCCTCATCAACCTTGTGTTAGTTCCATATCCTGATTCTCATAATGGTTTTTTAAGACAGCTATCTTATGATGATTATTTTATCCTACTGTACTGGTGGTACTGGCTATTATGAGTGAATAAATCTTCAGTTTGTGTTTCTCATTTAACCATGAGTTAACTAATTTATACTTATCTTTGTCCTTGGTTTACTATTAATTCTTTTTAATGATACCAAAAGGGGGAATACTAAGTTCATATAGTAGGGACCAGGCACCAAGTACATTGAGATGCAAACCTAAAAAGAGTCATACTGATAGGGGGAAGTGTGATGAATATAAATGCTCTAAATAAAATGAAGGAGCACAAAGACAGGGGAAAGTTTTTGTTGCAAAAAAATAACAAGGGAACAGGTCCATGTGTTGCATGATAAAAGATGAAGCATGATGATAGGGGAAACATTCATCTTCAGGTGGTAATCACTCTGATTAAATGTGATGAATGTGCACTTATACTAAAATTGAATGATTTGATTTATCAGCATCAAAAAGGGGGGAAATTGGTATATGTAGTTTTAATGATGAGCAGTTAACCTACGAGGGACTAGGTCCCTGTATGTGCCAAGTACTATACAGCTGGTACGCGCCTTCGGTACAATTTTGGCATCTTGTGTAACAAACTTGCAGGTGCTATTTTGTAATGACTTGGACAGCTGGTCCAATGATCTTTCAAGCCCTAATCATCACCCAGCTATAAAATAAAAGAGACGTCTCTTCAAGAATTAGTTTTTACCAATTCTAAATAGAGAGAAGTGAGGCAGCAAAAACTCCATTTCAATACTGATCAAGCACTGCTCGTGTTCTTAACTTTGTACCTTGTTTAAAGAGTGAGTGGGTATGTTTGAGTGTTGATTTGTAAAAGAACTACTCATGTTATAAGAGTAGTGTTTTTTTAGAGTGTTGCTAGGTAAAGTTGCCTAAGCTTAAGACTGATTAGAGTCCTTGGTAGAATTACCAAGATGAGCTGGTGGTAGAGTTGCTGCTAGCGCAAGGAGCCTGAAGTTAGGCTGAAATCTAGACTATAATCAGGAGGTTGATTATAGTAGATTTCGTTGGAGTTTGTGAGGGCAAGCCGTGGTTTTTTCTATTCTGGATTTCCACGAAAAAATTCTTGTATCTTTCACTCTTTATGCGCTCTTTATGCGTTGTGTTTAATTTTTCTGCACTCCATTATTTGATTGTCTGTGATTTAATTTTGAGGACCTGATCTCTTAATGTGTGGAGCAGCCCCAAAAGGTTTCAACAATGTGCTCTGCTGCTGATGTATTTGTTGGTTTTAAGTATGTATTTTTACGTTTTTGGACTAAAAAATAAGGACATTTTGTCATAATTTCATCAAAGATGTTGCCAACTTTTCTTTGTTGTGGGTCCCACTTCAACATTCGTTCCGCACTTCACTGACTTCGTTGTTATTTCAGACTCACCATTGTACGTCCCTTTTACATTTCTGATAAACTAAGTAATAGCATTACTCCTACAATTTACTACTACAATGATTTAATCCATTTCAATTGGATGTTACTCAATATGTACCATTATCTATATTTCAATTTATTTGATTTACTTTTTTTTATTCTATTATATTTTAAAAGTTGGCCAAATACATTGCGAGGCCTCTCAACGTGACATGAATTTTCACTTTGGCATCTAAAATGAACAACGTTCATTTTAAGTACCTAAAAAAGCTACAAAATATGTCATTTTGACATCTTTTTACATTAGATTTGGTGCGTGGAATGCACTTGCTCCAACGTGGATAAAACAGTCAATTAATTTATGTCAACTCATTTAAATCGCCATATCATTATTATTATTTTTTTTAAAAAAAAAGACTTAAATAATTCCCCACCCAACCCATCTTCGTTAACCTCCATTAATGGAGGTTGAATTTTTCATTCTCTTTATGAGTTTTTTTTAATTGAGGAATTTGCAGTCATGACGTTGCCAGAATCTCTTTGGTGTAGCCGAAATCTCTTTTTTCTTGAGCTTTATTGACATATCTAAGCCTTAATTTTTTAGAAAATTAGAATTAATTAACAAAAAAAACATGGGTACTGTTGGGGTTTTGCAACCATGAAAGTGAATTTTGCAGACCAAATTATATTATAATAACATTCTTTAAGAGTTAATTATCATATTGATACAATATATTATTCTTCATGTTTGAATCAACTCAAATTTATTAGTTTTTATTTTTTGGTAGATATATTTTTAGATAAATTTTTATTTTCTTCGTTTTTTAGATTATATGTTAAAAGTGATATGAAAAAACATTCAAATAAATTATTCTAAGAGATAGAGGGAGTTTTTGGAGTACCATTAACGGTGTTTGAAATTGAAAAAATGGTAGAATAAAGTGGGGTGAAAAAATAAAAAAGAAGATGATAAAATTAAATGAAAAATAGATTAAAATAAAGCTGGCGCCTAAAAGCGAGTGTTCTATACTTACTTTGCCATTTCAACGAAAGGTACCAAAGTGACACAGTTTATAGCTACTTTAGGTGCTTAAAATGAACAACGTCCACTTTAGGTGACAAAGTGAAAGATTGTGCCAAGTTGAGGGGTCTGGTGATGTATTCCGCCTTAAAAATTAGTTAAAAAATACTATAAATCATTGTAGTTAACAACCTAAAAATCATATTATTTAGCAACTTAAAATATAAAAGAAACATATAGAAAAATATGATTCACTCTCAAAATTCTATAATTGCCACATAAATTGAGATAAAAGTAGTAATATATATTATTTAAAAGTTACGTCAAAATATCATAAATCACAATAATTAACAACTTAAAATATTTAAAATTATATACGTAAAAGATTTGATTGACCCTCCAAATTTTATTTCCGTCACCTGTAAACTTTGTGATGGAAGAAGTTACATATATAACTTGAAATGACATAAAAAGTACTATTAGTTATAATAATTAACAACTTAAAAACTTTAAAAAAATATTTAAAAATTGATTGACTCTTCAAATTTTATCTCTGTCATATAAACTGAGATAAATAAAGTAATATATATTAGGCTCATGCTAGCACAAACTCTCATATCTAGTTTTATCATACGAAGCAACATTGAGGATCAAGATGAATAAAAAGAAAAAATACATCACCATAATTACATGGGAAAATGGTCAGATTTATCTCTTTGCGTTGAAAAATGGCTAAATATATCATTTATCATATTTTAGGATCAAATTTATCCTCGTTGTCATATTTTGGGCCAAATTTATTCCTCTACTTTAAAAAATTGGCTAAGTATACCCTCGTCATACTTGGGACCAAACTTACCCTCATGTTATACTTTGGGATAAAGAGAAAATACATAAAGATCCTCTGATCTTGTCCGAATTTTTCAAAAAGACACCTAAACTATACTTTTGACCTATTACCCCGCGAATATTACTAAATCGTTGCAAATACATTATTTTTCACTGAATTCCAATCACAAGATAGAGAGTGTAATCACACACCAATTACAGTTTGCCACGTGTTAAATATTTATTTTTTTATTTTTATTTATATTTTTTTAATTTTATTAACTCTAATTTTTTTTTACTTTTTTCTCTTCTCCTCCATTGTTATATTCCTCATCTTTCCACAATACACTATGCACACACAGAATACTCATCAAAGGTCTTTCTTACTTTTTAACACACAAATATATATATAAGAAATGACTCTTGAGTGCACCGTTATAGATAATTATTATTTCTTGTCCATATTACTCGTCACTATTCAAAATAATATTTCTTAGTCTTAATCAAATAATAAGTACTACACACACAAAAATCAGAATTCATAGAAGAGAAGAAGAAGAAGAAGAAGAAGAAGAAGAAGAAGAAGAAGAAGAAGAAGAGGAAGGAGGAGGAGGAGAAGAAAAAAGCGTAGAAGAAGGAGAAGAAGAAGAAGAGGAGGAGGAGGAGGAGGAGGAAGAGAAGAAGAAGAAGAAGAAGGAGAAGGAGAAGGAGAAGGAGAAGGGGAAGGAGAAGGAGAAAGAGGGGAAGAAGCAGGAGGAGAAGAAAGAGAAGGAGAAGGAGAAAGAGAAGGAGGAGGGGAAGGAGAAGGAGGAGGAAGAGGAGGAGGAGGGGGAAGGGGAGGAGGAGAAGAAGGAGAAGAAGAAGGAGGAGGAGGAGAAGAAGAAGAAGAAGAAGAAGAAGAAGAAGAAGAAGAAGAAGAAGAAGAAGAAGAAAAGGAGAAGAAGGAGGAGAAGGTGAAGGTGAAGAAGAAGAAGGAGAAGAAGTAGAAGGAGAAGAAGAAGGAGAAGGAAGAGAAGGAGGAGAAGAAGAAGGAGGAGGAGAAGGAGAAGAAGGAGAAGTAGAAGAAGGAGAAGAAGAAGAAGAAGGAGAAGAAGAAGGAGAAGGAGAAGAAACAAATGAAAAAGATGGAAAATGAAGAAAAACACCATTAATCTCCATTAATGGAGAAGAAGAAGAAACAAATGAAAAAGATGAAAAATGAAGAAAAAAAATCTAAAATACAAAATTAAAAATGTGGATCCTTTTTATTATATGTGGCACATTTTAATTTGTTATTCAATATTTTTTTCTATTCATGCGCTTCAGGTGTGTGTCTACACGCTGAGTTAAATTTTTAGTCAAAATGGTGCATTTACAATGATTTATGTAAGATTCGTGGGGTAATAAGTCGAAAGTATAGTTTAGGTGTCTTTTTTAAAATGTCGGACAAGATCAGAGGGGTCTTTATGTATTTACTCGTAAATTTACCCTCGTTGTTAAGAATTTTTTCACATGTACCCTTTCTTTTATAGAAAATTTTAAATCAACGTTAAATGCCTCAGTTTAAAAAAATAAAACACACTCTGATCTGATTCGACCTACTCGTCTCGAGCCACATAAAAGATACAAACAAATATGTCCCCTCAATTTTGTTGATCAATTTTTTTACAATGAGATTAAGCCACTGGATATTTACAGTGCATAACTCATGAAAAATGAATTTGTATCAGTGTAAACAATAACAAATATATACCCCCTCCCTCCCCACACACCAGTTCATGAATTTGAATCAGTGCAGAGCTCATGAAAAATAGTACTTAGCGGTCAAATGCAACAGATTAGACCCACTGAATATTTCTTTGGATGATTGAGTTAAGATGTCTCTTTATGTGTCAATCTTGGCATCTCTTTATTCTAATATCTTTATATATAATTTGGATCTACCCAAATTTTTTACCATGTCATTTGCTCAGAAAACTTATCCACTGATTCTAGAATCTAGATACACATAGAATTGCATGCAAAATTTTGAAATTTGAATATAACTGAAACAGAAGAAAAGTTTGTAATAGACATTTTCTCTAGTTCCATGCTTTTGCGTTATCCCATTCCGTTTTACTTTTTGTTCATTTATAAACAACCTCCTAGTGTTGCACATTGAAAGATAAGTATATTTGTTCATTGAAAAAATTCGACCAACAGAACCAATGGAGAGTTATATTTATTTGTGAACCTTTTGTGGATTAGATTAGGGCGTGCTTTGTTTTTTAAAAAATGAGTCATTTAATGTTGATTTAGGTTTTTCTGTTAAAGGAAAAGGTACACGTGAAAAGTATCTTAACAACGAGGATAAATTTGACCCCAAACTATCACATCAAGGATAAAATTTGGCCCCCAAAATTTGACGAAGAATATACAAGAGATGTAAATCGCACTAATCATGCGATAAACTCATGACTTAGCGGAAGATGGACCTGAAATTGGCAAAAATACCTCGGCCAAATGGTCATTTTAGGTATAAAAAATAAGTTGGGAGAAATTAGATGTAAATAATTTTGATGGGTTGATATTTTAGATAATTTTTCTTGCATCAATTATTCAGTTTCGAAAAATATATTTGCAAGTAACATTTGTAAAAGGTGCTCAAGAACTCGGTCCTCCGGGTGAGCACTTTGTGGTAACCTACAAATCATACAGGAGATGTAAATTGCACCAGTCATGCGATGAGCTCATGACTTAGCAGAAGATAGAGACTGAATTCGATCACAGATCTTCCACCTCCAACCATTCAATCATGTCTTTGTAGGCAGTTTAATTGTTATAACAGATAAAAGTAATTTAATAATTCTTTAAAATTATTTGTAACATAGATGAATATTACTTAAACTATTTCAAATACCAAAACTTGGCCTGCTCAGGTAATTCATTCTAGAATGGACCCGTTCTCTTATTGTGAAGGGATATTATATGATAGTATGATGCTTTTAAGACTTAACTCCAACAAATAACAAAATTTCATATCGTTATCAATTCTATAGTTACATAAGATTTAACTCTTTCTTTTCTTTTTTTTTTTTTATAGATGTTTATGTTCAATGTTCGTATTAGAGTTTTTTTTTTTTTTTAGATGTTCATGTTCAATGTTCGTATTAGAGTCCAATCAAATTTGAATGCATGCATTACAAGATTCATTTTTGGAGGTGAAGTTTCTAATAATTTTTTTTTTTTTTCTATATTTCTAGATGCTTAAACCCAAAATTTTTGATTAATGACAGAGGAGTCTCAATGAGCCAATTAATTATAAGATTGGTCTTTTGCTTTGGTAGAATTGAAGGTTTGCGTGGGGGTGGGGGTGGGGGTTTCTAGGATTGGTTGTTAGATATCAATAGTGTTTTAATATATGAACCAAACATAGTGTAATCATGCGCATTTTAATTCTATATTCCCCTTTGCTGTCATCCATTATTCATGAAAGGAGTTCGTAAAGATCTCAAGATACTTTATATGAAACATAATTATTATATTGAAACATGCTATCTTGATATCCCATAAATTCATGGATATTTGGAAAGATATTTCAGTATCTTTTAAATTCATGAAATATTTATAAGGAGATCAACAAGCTTCAAAATTTTATAAAATCATGGAATATATCCAAAATTCTTTCTTCTTGATAATCAAAATCAAATACATCAAGAAGATCTACCAAATTTAAATACTCCTTTCATAGAGATTAAATCTAAATCTTCCTACGTTTCGAGAAATACGTCACTAAAGCCCTCGAATCACGGAGAAAATCCATATCAATCCAAATCTTCATACGTTCAAGAAATACGCTATTAACGTCCCTCGAATTATGAAGAAAATCAAAAGAGAAGAATCAAGGAAGGAATAGATTTGTACCTATATCGTTTATCAGTAAAAAATATTATTATTTTTTTATATTTTAATTTGTGGTTGAAGTTTATTTTCAATAGGACAAAAAAAACATGGTCAGCTCGTTCATTTTCTGCATGCAACGTGGTAGAGATTTAACGTAGTTCTATCACTTCAACATTTACATCCTTCTTTCTTTTCCTTTTACTTTCATACTGACTCGAATTCATAATCTTAGAATTGAATATACAAGTGTTTCCTGTGCGAGCAACGTCCCTCTCTTGTCCAAAGTATGGTGATGGTTTATTGTTGAGTTCAATTTTATCGAAAGGACTATGTATTATCATTACATTTTTCTTGAGTTTCAAGAATCTTTACGCATAATTTAAACTAACTTAAACTAGTAGATTTCATGCTTTGTAACTCAAAGAAGGCAATCAATGAAGAATTTGATCAAGAATTAATTCTTTTATTCTATTTGATGTTGGTTATTTGAGTCCGGAACCAAAATATGTCATGAAATTAAAAAAAAAAAATCAAAATATATCATATTTTTAAAGTGGTACCATAATATGCTTAACTTTCTTAAAAAGAAAGTTATATGCATTATTTTTAACGAAAATGAGCAAACGGAGTTAAGTTTTAGAAAATGTACGTAACTCACTTAATAAGTGAGTTATGCATTTTTTTTAACATAACTCTCTTTAATAGAAGTTACATAACTCTATTAAAAAGAGAGTTATGCATTTTTTTTTTTTACATAACTCATTAAATAGAAGTCACACAACTCTTTTAAAAAGAGAGTTATGCATTTTTTTTTACATAATTCACTTAGTGAGTTATGCATTTTTTCTACATGACTTACTCAAAAAGTGAGTTATATAATAAAAGTTACATAACTTGCTTTTTTTCTCTACGTAAATATAATAAAAATTATATAACTCACTTTATAAAAATTTACATATTATGTGAACAATTAATTTATCTTTTAAAGTTTTATTTTTTTAGAAACAAGGCTAACTATTACGAAACGGAGAGAGAAAAATTCACTGATTATGTGAGTTATTCAAATATAAAATAAGTTAAAAAAAATGAGTTATCCATTGAATATAGCTCTTAAAATATGTGTGATAAATGCATAACTTTATTAGTAATATGAAATATGAATATGGTGCGAAAAATATATGAGTTATGCAAAAAATTGACAAGTTCATCAAAAACATTTGTCAATCATAAAAAGTATCATTAGAAAAAATGTAAAATTCACAAAAAAATGAGTTATCCTTCTTATTTCTATAAAACTCTCTCTCTCTTTCTCTCTCTCTCTCTCTCTCTCACACACACACACACATATATATATATATATTATTTCCGTCACGCGGAGTTAAGCCCCTAAAAATGCGAGTATAAATGTGAGTATAACTCATTTTTCTATGAATTTTATATTTTTTCTAATGGTACTTTTTATGACTGCCAAACTTTTTTGATGAACATGTCAACTTTTTGCATAACTCATACATTTTTTGCACCATATTCATATTTCATATCACTAATAAAGTTATGCACTTATCACACATATTTTAAGAGTTATATTCAATGAATAACTCATTTTTTTAACTTATTTTATATTTGAATAACTCACATAATCAGTGAATTTTGCTCTTTCCGTTTCATAATAGTTATCCTTCTTTCTAAATATATAAAACTTTAAAAGATAAATTAATTGTTCACATAATATGTAAGTTTTCATAAAATGAGTTTATAATTTTTATTATATTTACGTAGAGGAAAAAAGCAAATTGTGTAACTTTAATTACATAACTCTCCTTTTGAGTAAGTCATGTAGAAAAAATACATAACTCACTAAGTGGGTTATGTAGAAAAAAATGTATAACTCTCTTTTTAATAGAATTGTGTGACTTCTATTTAAGTGAGTTTGTAAAAAAAAATGCATAACTCTCTTTTTAATAGAGTTATGTAACTTCTCTTATATAACTCTCTTTTAAGAGAGTTATGTTTAAAAAAATGCATAACTCACTTAAATTTACATTTTTTGAAACTTAACTCCGTTTGCTCATTTCCGTTAAAAATAATGCATATAACTCTCTTAAAAAACAAGTTAAGCATATTATGGTACCACTTTAAAAAAATAACATATTTTGATATTTTTTTTAAGTTTCATGACATATTTTGGTTCCGGACTCTTGGTTATTTATTTGGAGTCTAACTAATTTATATTTGTGTTGGGAATTGAAAACTTGCACACTAAGGTAGAGCATTTATAACTAGAAAAAATTCATATTCAAGGCTCAAAATTGAGACATGTTTATAAATACATCCTCCGTCCTAAATTGAGATGACATATTAATTAAGAAAAATAATTAATAACATGACTAGTTTATGATAGTACCCCTATTAAATAATGTTTACATTTTAATTGAAAGAAAAAGTAATTAAAACATGAAAAAAAATTATTTCTTCTTGATTAATGAAAAAAATTAAGTAAAATGGGAAATCAAATTAGAAAATTTAGGACGGATAATTTGAAACGGAGGAAGTAAAAGAATACATACAGTTGAATTTTGTTGGTTCCTTTGAAGTTTTAGGAGTGGAAAAAAAGTTGTTAGATCAAAAAGTATCTTCGTCAAGGCTCAAATTATTTTAAATAGAACTCAAACGACGAACAAGTGCATCACTAAGTCAAATTTTTCTCTCCATCAACAATCTTTTTTAATTCATTTGATTATGTGTATTCGAGGAGGAATTTGATATGAAAGATCTTGATTTGAAAATTAAACATTTGATATGCGACATCTTTGTCATCAATCTGCTCGAAAAGGTTTTGAAAATTTTTTATATGAATGAAGCAAATCAATTAAGTACTCTGATGATTATTAGATCATCACTTGATGTGAATAAAGATTCATTTCGATCTTAAGTAAAGAACGAGAAAATCTTTGATCCTAAAGTATCATATCTTAGTACATTGGTGTACTAATTTATCCCGCTAACACTATAAGATTTGATGTACTTTTTCGATTAATTTATTAGCAAGGTATAATTCTGCTCGTATTGAGAGATATTGAAATGAGATTAAACATACATTATGATGTTCAAGAGGAACTATCTGTTTGGACTTATTTTGTTTAAATAAAACTCAAAACAATGAACAAGTACATCACTAAGTTAAATTTTCCCTCCATTAACAGTTCTTTTTAAATCATCAACAGGGATATCAAAACTCCATATCAATATCCTAATGCTAAAACAAACTTGGATGCATAATATTAACTATTTAGCTTTTTAAATATTTATAGGTAACATTACAATGGTCAAAGATAAGGTATAGTGATTGAAGGCTATATAGTCAAATTCTTTCGTTTCAATTTACGTAACACTATTTAATTTGATAGAGAAAAAATTTAAAAAAAGATAATTGACATTCGTGCTCTAAAACAAGCATTAAATGTTTGTGTGGCTATAATAATTTCATTATAGGTAAAATAAGAATTTTAAAGTTAATTTTTTTTAATTATAGAAATGTGACACTTTTTCTCTACTAAAAAATAGAAATAGAGTTTCCTCCACCACATTTAATAAAAAAATTGTGTTAGAAAATATGATTTACCCATCAAGTTTTCTCCGAACTGGCTCATTGAAAAAAAGCATAGTGTGAATCATATTCTCGCTGAAATACTGAAAAACTTTCTAATTTTATACTAATATTTTTTCCTTTTCCACGGATTTAATTAAAATATATGTGAGAATAACCACTGAACAATTTTAAATCAAAAATTTCAACGAAAAAATAATTAATACTTTTTAGTAGTGTTTGTAACGGATTAAAAGAAAAATGTACCATGAATTTTTAAATAAAAAATTTCAACGAAAAAATAATTAGTACTTTTTAGTTGTGTTTGTAACGGATTAAAAGAAAAGTGTACCATTGATTGAGAAAACATGAATAACAATTTTGATGATTCAAAAGTTGGTCAATTATATTTCATTAAGAAAAAAAAAAAGAATCAAAAAAATCAGGCAAAATGACTTTCTGAATCCTTATACTATGTCGATTTTGTAAGTTGGATACTTTTACTTGCATTTTTGTCATCTGAACCTCTGAACCCACTAAAAAGCAACATTTTAAACTTTTTTTGGTGGAGTGTAACACACTCTACCCACGTCAGCTGTCACGTCTGCCTCACTACCATGTCATCTGCCACATCATTTAAAAAAATTAAAAAAAATTAAAAAGTATTACATTAAATTCCAAGTCATTTTTAAAATGCTAAATAACAAATTAAACATTAAAACTAATTTAATTAAATAAGAAAAATTTATAATTATAGAAAAATTTGAATAATCATGTTTTTAATTTTTGCTCACAAATTATACATCAAATTCATTCCAAATAATTAAAATTCTTCTCCAACTAATTTAAATTTTTAACTATAAATTCATATATACAAACATAATAAATTTTTTATTTTTAAATTTGAATATCTTTAAAAAATTCACAAAAAATTTAATTTTTTTTAAGCGAAATTCACTAATTTTTTTTCAATATTCACTATCACTCACTTTCAATTCAAATTTAAATTTTTATTTAAAAAAAAAAAATGAACAAAATTGAATTGAGGAAAAATTAAAATAAAAAGTGAAGGTAGTGGCGGGGGCTAGAAGAGTGTTGGGGTGGGCTGGGGACGGGGGAGGGGATGGGGTGGGGAGGGGTTGGACGGGGTTGGTGAGGTGTGAGGGGGGTGGGGACGGGGTTGGGGTGGGGTGGAGAGGCTGGAAGGGTCTGAGGGTGGGGTGGGATGGGGCTGGGTGGGGTGTGGGGGTGGGGACAGGCTGGGGTGAGGGGGGGGGGAATTTTTTTTTTTGTAATTTTTAAAAATATTTTAAAATTATTTTTAAATTTTTAAAAATATTTTTTTAATTTTTTTTAATTTTTTTAAAAAATATTTTAAATTTAAAAAGATGAATGGAAAAAAATGACCTTTTTTTATTTTTATTTTTTAATTTTCATATTTTTTTAAAAATTATTTTAAGCTAAAATTGACCCCACTCGCACCTCTAGGCTAGTGCCTACACTCTCTTTGTTCTAGTCACCATTTCAAAGCCACATAAGCAAAGTCAATAGTCAAAGAGTGCAAAATATTGTTTTTTAATGGATTCAAGGGTCCCTCTTTTCTAGATTCATGGATATTGAATCAATCGAACGCACTTCTAACCAGGTAGAAGTGTTCAAATTATAAAACTGAAAGTCATTTTGCTATTATATGAATGAAAACATTATTTCAATATTGGCACTTCATTCTACTTCAATTTCCCTTTTCACCCCCTAAACTTCTCAAACACCACACTATCCACAATCCTTAGCCCCCTTATCTCCACCAAAAAAAACTTCCATCTCTCTTTAGAACTTTGTAGCAATGGCTTCTTGTATTGTTTCGTCCTTTTTACCGAAACTTTATTCATCAAAAATCCTTCTTCAGAAACCACATAGAATATCTATTGGCCCATTGACCCCGTTTCTCAAATTTCAAGATTCAGCTCCTTGTCAACTTCCTGCTAGAGGATTCACTACTATATGCTTTTCTAGTCCCCAAAAAGGTCCTGGTTATAAAGTAAGTATAGTAAAATTCAAATTGCCAATTATTATTTTTACTTGTTACTCTCTCGAGCCATTTTTACCTGTCCACTATACTAAAATATATGTCTGGTTGTCATTTTGTAATGCATTTCCTAAAGCATTGAATTTATTACTCCGGTGTGTCAAGTCAATACTGAACAATTAAAAATGGACTGAGGGAGTATTAAATACCTTATTTCTTGAAGTTGAGGGTAATTTCTATTGATGTTTTTGTAGTATTTCTTGATTGTGGTTATGGTGTTGACTTGTTAACATTTGTATAGTTACTTAAAAGTAACTCAGTTTGGCATTAAGGGTGGTTTCTTTTTATGTTTTTGTAGTATTTCCTGATTGTTTGTGTTGACTTAATAATTTTATATATTAAGTGGAAGTAATTGTGCTATATTAGAGTGATGTAATGAAATCTTGAAATTGAAAATGATAAATTTGAGTACTTTTGGAGTGAGCTTCTTAGATTGGTATTCCCTATGAGTAATTCTTGTGTTGACATTTTGTATATTAGGTGGAAGTAATTGTGCTATGTCACATTGATGTAATAGAATCTTGAAATTGAAAATGATAAATTTGAGTGCTTTTGGAATGAGCTTCTTAGATTGGTTTTCTCTATGAGTAATTCTTGTGTTGCTTTTTCCTTTTCCCCCAGGAAAATGGACCTGAATGGCCAATTTTGAGACGCTGGGATGTGCCATGGAACTGGCAAACTGTTTCACTTTCTTCACTTGCATGTGGATTAAGGTGTAATTTTATTACCTGGCTAAGATTTCAAATATGACTGGCCAAAGAAGTGTAATCTTATTGTGAATTGTGAAAAGATTGAAGCTTTTTGTAATGGATGTACTATTGCAACTAAGCAAGATAGAAGATTTGTGAACTGCAACATTTTATTTGATAGTAACTGAAAATGGTAGTTTTGTTCTTTTTGTTGTTGTAAAATATCTTTATAAGCTGAAATTCTGTTTTGTCTTGGAAGCATATTGGATAACTAGTAGCTAGTATTGGTCTTGGGAGGAAAAAGCTAACTAATATTCAGGCAGTTTTGTTTTGACAGGACTAATAGAAACAGCATCAATACCATATGTAGGACTTGATGTAGAAGCATTGAGCTTGGATGAGAAGGCTGAAATTTTGTTCGCTGATCAAGCGTATGGACAGTCATTTTAGTATTGTTTTCACTTTGGGTCCAACCTCCCCGATTCTGATGTTTTGTGTACTTTTTGTTTTTTCAGTATAACAACTGCAGTTGTGCTAATAGTCCTTTATACTCTCACCAAGTCGTCTCAACCACTTCCTGATGGCATATATCGTTATGGTAATTAGCATTTCTTCAAGTTATGGAATGATTCATTCATCTGTTGCTTTATTTGGTCAAAATGTATTACATTACACCGTAGTTGATTTACGGTCTGTTAGTATTCCAGATCTGAAGGAACCTTTCAATCTCCAAAGAGGGTGGCTTTTGTGGGCTGGAATTGGTCTAGTGGGAGCAGTAGCTTCCATTGCTTTAACCGGAGTGGCAATGTCTACTTTCAACAGTGAGCCGCCACAAAGAGAGGTCAGAATTGAACTAAAAACCACTGAAGCAGATTAAATTTCTTTTTTATCACCTGTGATGCTTTCTTTAATTCCTTAAACCTTGTTATAGACTGATGCTCTTGCCCGGTTACTCCCATTGATAGGCTCCTCAAGTATAAGGTACTTTCGAAGGAAGTTTGAAGTTAATTTGTAAATTATCTCTGTCATCTATAGGTCAATTGTTTTGCGTTAATGGCTTTCCTGCCACTCTCTGAGTACTTGTAAGATATACCAATTGAATTACCAACTCTCTTTTTTATGTAGCACTGTTTCTCTGCTTGGCGTTACTGGTGTACTTGCTCCAATTCTTGAGGAGACTGTGTTTAGAGGTTTTTTTATGGTCGCTCTGACTAAGTGGTATAATTCTTTCTATATAACTTTGATTATAGATATACTACTGCTTTACATTTGTTAGAACTGGCTCTATATTACAGATAGTCCCTTTTATTTTCTCTCATGCTTTCCCATTTCTTCTTGCAGGTTACCTACACCGCTCGCAGCAGTTATTAGTGGTGCTGTATTTGCTCTTGCACATCTCACTCCTGGACAATTTCCTCAGCTATTTGTTCTTGGTATTGCTTCCAAATTCTTAAATATAGACGACACTGGACAATAGAATAGTAAAAGCAGAAAATACGAAAAGGATTAACATACTTGGGTTTTACACTTATACTTCTGAAAGTTCTCAAAAAGTTTCTTTTGGGTAGGAAAAATTAGTTCTAGTAAGAATTGTTTATACTTTGTAAGACAGGATCAACAACTTTCTGTAGTTTTTGAGCTAATATTTTATTCGAACATAGTAGAATGGATATAGAAAGTTTATGTAGTTGACCTCTACTAGTTTGGAATTGAAGCACCATTGAATGAATAGTTCATCGATTTCACCCTTTCTTATCATTGTACTTCTCTTCATGCTTAATCTGACATGAAAAATGACATGCATTCAGGGACTGCTCTGGGATTTTCTTATTCTCAAACGCGGAACCTTCTAACGCCAATCACAATTCATGCTTTCTGGAACTCTGGTGTTATTTTGCTTCTGACCTTCCTTCAGGTAATCTTCTCCCTGTTCATTCAGTTACCTCACTGCTTTGTGAAGTCATTTAAAGCATGGCAAGCTTAGGATTAGCATCTAGTAGGCAGTATTTGTTGCCATTTTGCTTTCTGTGAATATGCTAATCTGATTTCTTCCTCTAAACTCTTTTGTATATAGCTCCAAGGGTATGATATCAGGGAAATAATACAAGGAATTTGACTTGGGCATCATAATTTTCTGGACAAAGCCAGTTAACGATTCTCAGTCATCTTCATCGGCTTGTTCACAGTTTCTGAACATATGAACGGATCTGATTTTAGTTTCTGTACTTTAGGCTCAATGCTAGTTGGAGCTTGGGTGGAATGTGAGAAGCTATTGTTGTTTTCTTTTTCCAATGCCGAATTGCTTATGAAAAGCAGCAGAAGAATCCACAAGGAAACTTCTGTTCAATTCTCAATAATCTAATATACTATTTGTTGTAGGTTGAGTACGGAGTTTCCCTCTATTGTATCATTATGTGTAGAAGTTGGTCAGGATTAGTTATATGAATGAATCTTTGATAGCCATTTGCTTCATTTGGACATCTCTCTATCCAAGATTCTATATTATGGGATTCTCTTCACATTCTAGAGACAAATATCTAATTAAACTAAAAAGGCTACTCAATGATATGGGGTTCTGTTCACATTCGTGGGAAGTTTAAATCTTCGATTGAATTTAGAAGTGTCGCACCAAAGCCAATTGGCACAACTATGAATGTCTCATTAGTATTTCAATTGTATGAGTTCGGTATTTGCAGATAATTATTTTTGTAGATGCTGAAATGCTATTTATGGCTAGTGATGGCAATGGGACCGGGTGATCTGAAATAAATTGCTGCAACCATTGAAGTCGCTGCTGCCGTCTGAGCTAGCAAGAATTATTAGGCTAATTTTGTGATCCATCAATCAAAATTTACCCTGGCCAACAGAGACATAACTACTGCAGTGCTAACCTGAGTTGCAGACTTCACTTTTTTGATGCCACACCCGTATTTGATTCTCCAAAATACACTACTTCTGGAGATCTAACATGCATCTATAAGACATTTTTGAAGAATCTGGGCAACGTAGGTTCTAACAAGAGTTTCAGTTCTCAGCTGGAGCCTGGAGCTATTAAGTTCTCTATCCATCAGTAATGTCTTCCAAAATTTCAGTAGTTTCTAATGTCTCATGGATATCAAGGCGGCACTCGTGGTTACAAAAAAACATAATATGAACCGTGTTGAAAAGAGAGGAAAAAACTAAACCACTTGCAATTAGTACTTAGCCATAGACATCTGTATCTGAGAGTACTGCATATATGTTGCAGTTCATGCAGTTTAAAAGACAAAAGGTTGTTTACAAGGCATAGCAGTTCTCTTACGATCCCATCCTTCTTACATTATATCAATCATAGCAGTTCTTTTATGATCACACCCTACTTACATTATGTATATATCAGCTTAATGATTGCTTGAAACCTTATTTCAACACTAATGTGCGACTCAGCTGAGACCTGAGAGATGACAAACTGAGAACTGGCCTGTTACGTGTTTTCTCCTTCTTAATCTGGATCAGCTGGTCATAAACACACCAGGGAAAGCTAATGAAATGATCTCTTTTCAATCCCTCATTGTAGCAACCCCAATATCTAGGATGGTATGTAACGTGGTACCAAGCTGAAGCCTTTGGTAACATGTCATCTATATCATTCCGCCTCTTGAACCAGGTCCTTGCCTCCTTCCTCAAGGACCTCACAGCAACACCAATGGCCTCTGCATCTTTTCTGCGGTCAAAAGTTTTTGATGCCTTCATGATGCCACCACTGAGTATTTCAGCCTCAGTTTTTATGCCATAATAGTCCATTAAATTACCCAGCTTGTTGTCATATTCAGTTTTGTAGTCGAAAGCTTCATCAATGTAATCTTCAAATCCATCAACTTCCAAATCAGTATCATATGATCTTCTGGCAACTTCCCTTGTGAAGGTCGCGATAGAGCTAGCCTGAGGTGCTGTGTCCTTTACTTTCCTGAAAAGCTTTCCAATAACTCTTTCCGAGTGATAGGTTGGCTTGTCTGGCTTATCCATGAAGTCCGGGTATTCTTTAGGGCGCAACTGAGATGGTATTTCAGCAGGAACACCAGTCTTTGGAAAGTCAACTGCAATTGAAAAGAGCTGAGCAAGTTGTTTGCATGGATCACTCATGGCCATACCAGGTTCTCTGTCAGCAAATACGACATGTGCATTTGCTATGATTCCCAAGCTGTCATTCACAATATAGTTGGTGAAGTACTCTTCAACTTCCTGCAGTAAGCAGACAGTGGAAAAGGAGTTGCTCAGTGCTTGTAATTGTATTACACATCTTATAAGTATCTGAATGCAAAGGATCGAAGTCCACTCCCTACAACAAATTCAAGAGTATGTAAGTACAGTTTCATCAGGGCTGTAATTCCTATGTCACAGATTGGTAAGCAAATCATGATTGCAAGGGAAAAATGATGCATATGATGATCTAAAGCAAATAGCCAAGAATGAGCACTCTTCGACAAACTTTAGGGACTCTCAGGCTTCATCCCTCCACAGCGAGATAACAATAAACTTCAGGGACTCTCAGGCTTGATCACTCTGGTCTGCAGTTTTGGATTTCATGTGCCTATTTAATCACGAATCTGTGCAGAAGTGTTCTGTTTTCCTAGTTTCCGAATTATGAAGGGTAAAAATATGGTACTTTTTGCTACTTTGCGCACCACTAACCTGGACCTCATAGTTTGATTTTGGTTAATTTTTTCATATATACTATTGAAGTTTACTAACCAATACTAGGTATTAAATGGAATAGGGAAGCCAATATTCCTGCAAGAGTTATAGTTTCACACCCCATCAACGCTCTCACAACTCATCCCACCAGCATACCTACTTAAAACCTTGCCCCAGTTAACATATATCAGGTAGTAAAGATTGAGGATGGTGAAAAGTACATTAACCAGTCCGTAGTTGATGCACCTAACACTCATACACTAGACTAGATTCGACTGAATACAAGTCTTGAAGAAGGTAATCAGTAATCTCAGCAATAGAATAAGTGGACTATACTGAGGGTTAATCAGAAAAAAGGAGTAAAAGGAAAGAATAATATGAAGACCATGCCAATTCTCCGGAAGCTAAAAAAGACTGAACATAGTGATGCATCAGAAGCATGATAATTTTGGAAGTTAAACTAGGGGTACCTCAATTGTGACATCATGATCCAATTGTGTGTTGGGTGCTGGAAGATATTCCATCGCCTCGACTTGCCTTGGCGGAACCAGGTCTTGATCCCAGCAAACAAAGTAGATATCCCCATCCAAATCACTCCCAGAACATTCATTTGGATGAGGCCTGTCATCAAAGTTTTAACACTGATTAACAATGCCATGAAAAAAGAAATAAACGTAGAAAAAGTTCACAAGGATGGACGACGATTAATTAGTTCACATTTGAAAACTCTTCTATGAAGAAAAATTAAGAATATTCTAGATAGATGAAATACTGCTGAATTATAGTCACAAAATGATGACCCCATAACTATATAAAGTTGCATGATTGCATCAGTTCCACAATCAACAGGACATATGTTGTTTCCTATAAAGAACAATTAAGACTCTATAGGATGCTATCCTTCCAGAACAATAAGCATTCCACTTCTTTTCACTGTAAACACAATGAAAGCTACTTTATAGAGGTCATGTCAAGCTACAGAGATTTCGATTATACGGTTCTTTACGGAATGAAATTTCATGACTATAGATTCCTAATATAAGCTTCTTACAAGAGTACTATTTCAGAATGCAACCATCAAAAGAACTAACACTTTGATAGTTAGTACGACCAGGAAAGAACTGCTAAATCCTTCTACATAAGATTACGCGTAAATAAACAGTTAATAGGTTTCCAACGTAAAATTACCTTTTTCCTTTCTGGGGAAATACAACACAATCTACCATGTGGTGCAGCGCTGGAACATCTACAGCCCTTAAAACACGAATATCACCAGGATGCAAGCATGGATTTTTTGCAACCACCACATTTCTCTCAAGAATGAAATTACAGTTGGTGGATCTGCTGTCATTACATGGAAGTAAATCCTCATAAAATTCTCTACGTGCAGCACCACTAAACTGAACAAACACCTGACCATACTCCAAGGTTCTGGATTCATCCAAACATCCCATCATTGTTCTTCCATTTGGAATAAATATTCTTGTTTTGGTCCGCAAATCAAGCAACTTTGATGCACGGAAGGTTTGCAGCATCATTGAAAGAAAGGGCTCAGCATCAGGCTTATAACCACAATTTAGCATCGCCTTGAGAATATTAGTGTTCTCTCCAGGAGACATCAATTCCAAAGCCTCCTGTGCCTTCAAAGAATCATGCAAGATAGCATCAAGCTGATCTACAGCTTCTTTTTGCTTCAGTTCAAGAACATAATCTTTCACCCCAAGTGTAGACAAGAGAGTAACCAGTTGACGATTAAGATAACAAGGTTGATATTTGCTCCACCCAAGGACATCTAACTTTATGTTGTTTGATTCATATTTCAACATGCTTTTTCTCAAAGATAACTTCATTGATGAATATGGATCAACAGCCACAACGCCTTTACATCCACCATAACGAATCTGGAAAGCAGATGGCGTATATTGAAGGCCACACTTTGTGGCAACTCTACGAGCAAAGTCAGCAGATATTTTTCCAATTCCATCAGAGAAGACATAATCGATTCCACTTACATGAACCTTTACATCAGGAATAAGTTCAATCTCATGCCTACGAACACTCAAAGTCTCTTTGGAGGAACCAAAAGACTGACCAAGTCTGGCTGCATATTTTGCGACATTCCTAATTTGCGAAAAATCACCCATCCATGTTCTTATATCATTTGCAGTAAGGCCAGGTCTTGATGCAAACATCCACACTGAATTATCCCGCAACTGGCTCGATGAAAATGCAAGAAATTCAAATTTTTTATCACCAATTACAAAGCCTTTCCGCAGAGTTGATAGGATCCTCTCATAGATGTCTGTCCTCATACCATTTCCAGTACTTGCTCTTGGTAATAAATCTGTAGAATACAGTTTCTCCCACTCCTCATCAGCAAAAGAAACTCGAAGAAAGTTATCTATGTCTCCAGAATAATTGCGGAGAACCCGATTGGAAACATTAACCTCCGGACCATGAAAATAAACTTTGCATGGTGTTACTACGACCCTTCTTACATACATCAATCCATCATCTAAAGTGATGGATGGAGATTTTGGAAGTTGTCTACCCTTGAGATACCCATCATATTGCTCAGTGAGCCACCTCACTGGATCATAACAGCACTCCTTTAAATAGTACAGTTTCTCTAAGGCGTGCTCAATGCATGCAATATTTTTCCTTAGAGGATCAACTAATCGGAAAAAGTTTACATTTAATGCTAGCCCAGGAACACATCCATGCTGTACCAAAGAACTAATTTTGAACAATATCTTGTAGGGCAATGCAACTCCTCTGGGGGGCTGGACAATGGGAACCAGAGCCGATTTTTCGGAGAAAGCAAAGGTGAAACCAGTCTGTAAAGTAAATTGGTTTTCACGTTCTGCATAGTAGTAAAAACTTTCCTGGAAATTTGGAAGTTGGATACCCTTGGGGAACTCCAAACATAGGCTAGAAGATAGCCCTATCCAAGATGGAGGAAAATCTGTTGTCCTCACCCACTGATCATCAGGAGTTTCCTTAAAGAAGCTATAACAGGAGTTCTCAAGTTTCTTATAGACCCGAGGAGCACCAAATAACTAAACCATAGAAATTGAATGAATAAGACAATAATGAATATTATTGTAAATCAGTAAAGTAGACCACCGATCTAACCAGAACTCAATTATATGAAGCTATATATTAACTGATGTAACTATTAACTGATGTGACCATACTAAAGAAGAGGTAAGCTATATACGCAGGCTTTTTCTAATATTAGACAATGTCCAAAGCTGGTACTAAGTCTAACTTCCGCATGCATAAAAGGGATACAGAAATGATTTTGCCTTAAGTGGATCAACAAACAATAAGAGACTCAATACATGAGAATTGTGTACCACTCAGCCAATCAAATAGTCACAATCAGGGAGAAGGATGAAAAGAATAGCTAAAGGTATGGAATAATTAAAAAACCTGTATGAGGAGAAACTGAGCTCTTTGACCATATGGACGATGAAGCACAACCTGCCATATATTTTCATATGAAAGCTGAAGTTTATAATCAGCTGAACCACAAGATAAAAAGAAGTAAATTTTCTTCAATCCAATGCCAAATTTAATTGACACTTGAGTACTTCCCAGCACTGCAAACTTCTCATCTGATATCTGACATCCAAAATTCAAAGTTATGTCATCCATGTGATTCACATACGTCCGCAGTTGGACCATATCAGTCCGCATTTCCCAAGCCTTCAAATAAGAAGTGCCAAAATACAGCCTCCTACTAGCCAAACAGATGATTTTCTCCGCACATATGCTGTTGACAAATTGAACTTTGGCAAATGCTCTAGGTCCTCCTTTGGACAGTTTAACCTCCAATGCAGTGACAGTTCCATATCCTGTATGTCCCTCTAAGAATGACTTGACCACTTCTGCAGACAGAAGATGAGGGAATCCGGAAACCTGAATTGTCTTACCCATATAACCAAATTCCAAGTGTAGTTCGCCTTTCAAATGCTAATCACCACAGAAATACCCCCTGAAGTCTACATACATGTTAACACAAGTAAGACTACTTGTAAAGAATGGAAGATAATAAGAATAAAATAACAAGATTAAGGTTAAAATGTTAATATAATGGGTAAAAGAAGAGCCAAACGTTAAGGTAAAGGAGAATCCAACATGCTATCATTTCAAACTTAGCCGCATCTGACTATTTTATGCGGATTATTGAAATAGCTAAAGTTTCTCTAAAACAAAGCACCGTATATTATAATGCAAATACGCAGCAGTTTCAGAATCCAAAGTTAAAGATAATTGAAGAGACCAAACTAAACCAACAGGAAGTTTCAGAATCCAAAGTTAGAGATAATTGAAGAGACCAAACTAAACCATCAGGAACAACTATGAGTGTCATATCCGTCGAACATGTAAGCAACTAAAATGCTGCATAAACAGAATATCTAAAGTATGCTCAGCCTAATGTGATGAAAACTAGACTCCACAAAGTTAAGCAAAACTATGACTAACCACATAAAGGAAAACATCAAACAACCATTTCACGTAGTGGGGTTCAATTTACACTTTCCGGACTTGTGAGACTAATGCAGCAAGATGTTAATGTAGTTGTGAAGCGTTTAGCGAATGAATCATTGCATTTGCTATGCTTGTTGATCATTAATCTAACCAAATAGGCCACTGACTCACAAATAAAAGAACAGATTACAGAAAAGAGAAGAAAACGAATCAAGAAGGAAATCAACTGATTTCAGATTTTTGGTCAATTAAAGTCAATCATCTAGCTAATGTTTTTTTTTTTTTTTGACTTTCTCCAGTCTAGCAAATTACTAGTACCTCTAACAATAGCTAGAGTTTTTCAATTTTCAGACGTTGGGTTGGTTAAAATTTTTTGAAAACAGTTTCTCTGGGAAAACAAAATACTTAAAACTGAGGAAAATGACCTCCCTAATGGAAGTATTACTCCCATAGCCCTCATCTCCACCACTCCACACTCTCATACCCCCACCGCTCATAGTATTTGTTTAGATTATACTCCCTCTAGTCCAGATTAACTAAATTTGTGAGGCAATTGTGTCCTCCCCACTCTCTAACACAACTCATCTACACCCATAGTCTCCATGCCCACCATCCCCCACCTCCCGTAGTAGTTGTTTAGATTATAAATAAATGCTTTTAGGATAATATTTTTTGCTTAACTACTAAACACAAGTAAAAAAATAAGAAATCCACTTATCTTCCAAAATAACATTTTCAAGAAAACATTTTTTTAAATCTAACTCTTGCTTATGCTTCTTTATAGCCCAATGATCAATGAATAACATCAGTTGACATATTCTTTACATCAGGAATTTTATATAAATTTCACCACCCATGATCATAAATATTCAGTCAGACACACAAAACATGAAAAAAGATTCAAACTTTAAACAACTAAAACAAAAAATGAAACCCCAAGAAACAGTTAAAGAGTTAATACAACACTAATCCAACATAACATGCCTCAAACACATAAACAACACAAAATAAACTGAATAAAAACTAAATTTCACATGAATATTGAAAGTTTAAAAGACTTACTATGCAAGCATACTACCCAATAGTAACAGAAACTGAAGCAACAAACTACTTATTACACAAGACAACACAGCGAGTGGGAGTGGGAGTGGAAGTGGGGGTGGGGGTGTTGTAGGGTGGGAACTGATCAGTCAACCCCAAGTCTAGTAAGTAAAGAATATTTTTTTATCATGTTTCGTAGCTTTTGCTTTCAAGGTATTTAGTTCCGTTTGGCTATAAAAATTTTATAGGAGTATTTTTTTCTTTTAAAGGAAAATTTTATTTTATTAAAAATAGTGTCTGATTATTCAAATTTTAAATATAAATATTTTTAAAAAAATTATTTTTATTTTTTATAAAATAAAAAATAAATTTAATTTATATTATGATCAAAAACAATTCTGACTTCAAAAATTTTTAATCAAACCTATAAGGAAACAAACAGGTACAATAATTCTTGGCTTTTTTCTTTTTCTCAGCAGAGGTCGTACAATTATTCTATAGCGAACATTTTAGGATTTGTTTACATGTTTGCTTATGTGTTAAGATTTACGTGAGACAACCAATCAATTAAGTCATATAAATAAGGACATGTACTTTATTTTTTCAAAAATTGATTTTTTGAAATATTTTAAAAGAGGAAAAACAAAATTCTAACCCTTTACATATTTTTTTAAAAAAATTGTGCTCTTTTTTATAAGAGATTTTATTTATACACATAAAAATGCTCCTTTTTTTGTACATGTAACAGATTTTTTTAAAAAAAAATATTTTCTTCCAATTCAAATTGTAAAAAATAGGAGATCCCTTTTTTTTTTTTTGTGAAAATGTGTGTCCAAATATAATTTCAAGCTTTCAAATATTCTGTTTAGTTATTTTTTTCACCCTTCCTAAAAAGCTCTAACTCAAACTAACAACCTCAAGGTTAAAAGTGAAGGGTCTTATCATTCCAGTAACTCCTCTTCATCGTATTTTTTTCCAACTCCTTTTAAATAGTATGTTCTCTGTTTTAAAAAAGAATAATTATTTTGATTTAAAATAAAATTTAAGAAAACAAAGAAATTTTTGAATTTAACGATGTTAAAATTAAAGTTACGTAAAATGCACTAAAATATCTTTTAATTCTATGATATCAAAAAAGGACAAGACCACTTTTTTAAAAATAAACTAAAAAAAATAGATCATTCTTTTTACAAAAGGATAAGACTACTTTTTTAAAAGTAAACTAAAAAAAATAGATTATCCTTTTTTAAAACCAAGTACAACATTTTTTTCAAATATCTACTACTCCTATATATCCTTTTGACGCGTTTCAATGAATCTTTGCTTCTTTGTAAATTTTTTTGTTTTGGCACTTTGAATTTTCTTTTCTTTTTGTTTATTGTGTTTTGGCACTTTGAATTTTCTTTTATTTATTTTTTAATTGTGTTTTGGCAAAATATATAGACAAATATTTATTTACTATTATTTATTTATTTATGTTAGATTGCTTTCAAAGCTAACAGGGTACAATAATTCGTTTTCCTTTTTTTCTCAAAGGTCGTACAATAATTCAAATTGGGAATAGTGTTTCTTCCTATATTCAGACTTGCGTAAGACCATCTGTCAATTAACATTGTAGCCTATTAGACATATACTTTTTTAACCAGAAAATCATTTTAAATATTAAGTTGATTTTTTGAAATATTTTGAAGACAGTTTCAAGTTTGCAAAAATAGTTTTAGTAAAATTTTTGGGGAGAAATTATTTTTTTTAGGCTACTTATGATTTTTTATTTTTTTTTAGTTTTATGTCTTTTTTACAAGAAATATTCATTTTTTATATATTAAAGATCTTGTAAGGATTCTGACTCGTATATTTAAGTGTGGGGGATCTGGCCATCATATTTGGTAGGATTCCCACATAGTTTAGATGTGTTCTAAACCTTAGTTTTAAGGAAAAAAGATTAAAAATATCCCTCAATTTTAAAAAATTGGCCAACTTTGCCTTTCATCATACTATCTGGCTATATATACCCTCGTCATTAACAAAGTTGTTATTTATATCCCTGAAATAGATGGAAAACCCCCAAATTAACTGAAATACCCTCCACAAAAGTTAAAAACCCCATCACCCCTTAATATAACCCACCTCGACCCGTATAACTCAAATACAATCTTTAATTTATCATTTTATCAAACAAAATCAAGTATTTGCATTCCTAAAAGTTGATATTATATTCTGTAACTTGGAAGGAATGTAGATAATGAATGGTCAGTTAATGGTCATACATATCCAATACTCCCTCCGTTTCAGAATAAATGAATTGTTGGGGTATTTATTGGTGTTTCAATATAAGTGAATCATTGAATTTTTTTCCAAATTTACACTTATGATTTGACAACCAATTAACTTTTAAAAAGGTATTACAAGGTCAGTTTTTTCCTTTTTTGGAGTAAAAATGAAAAGTTGTATTAAATCAATGTCTTTAATGTTTTTTCCTTAATCTGTATGCCAAAATCCAATAATTCATTTATTATGAAACGGAGGAAGTATTAAGCTTGGGGCGAGAGGCTAATATCTGGTCAATCATTCCTACCAATGCTGCTAGAATAGGAAAAATTAGAAGAGTTCCATTGCATTGAAAACTTAGGGATCGTTTCGTAGAGTGTGTAAGAATAATGTAAAATATGGTGTATTAATAATGTTTGTGTTAGTCATGTTTGCATTAGTTATGCTTGTATTTTTCTTATGCAGTATTTGATTCGATGTATTAAAAAAATATGAATTACATAATTTTAAAAAGATTTTTTTTTTTTACATAATACACTCAATAAATATATATATATTGAAAAGGATGCAGAATTTTTTTTTTAGAGGTAATAGGGTCTGTAAGCATTTTAATGCATGTATTAGATTCACTGCATCACTAATGCTATGAATTTTGAGGTATTAGTAATACACACCTCAATACACAATAATGTGTATAACTAATGCTTGCATTAGTTATACATATGATAAAAAACTCTACCAAACAAGGTACTACTAATACACATTAAACTAATGCATGTATTAACATTCCAATACACTCTACCAAACGACCCCTTAATCCATTATGCATCTCAGTGCAAATGAAACTTCATGTTTGTAAGTGGACGACTGAATAAGGGAGACATAAAAGGAAGTACGATCTATAAATGCATAGTATAATCCATGTCTATTAAACACGTTTCTTCTCTCCTCCTCCATATATGGACATAGGTTCCACACGAAATACAAAACCTTTCAGCACCAAGCAACGATACTTACTCTGTTTATTAATTATTGATCTTTCTTGAGTAATTGTTATTGGATGCTAGGCTTGATACCTTTTGAGACTGTGTTTGATTGTATTTAGGATATTTAGTTATACGGGCAAATATGGTTTTTTTAATTCAAATTTGGATATTTCAGTCAATTTGAAAAATTCCACCCATTTAAGAGGCATAGATGACAACTTTATAAACGATTAGGGTATATATGACCATATAGTATGACGAAGAGTAAAGTTAATCAATTTTTTAAAGTTGAGAAGTATTTTTGACTCTTTCTCCTAGTTTTAATCTAAGGGGATTCTTTGGCATGAGGATGAAATAAATAAAGTTATGACGGAATAATAATATGAAATAAGTATCTATCATATATATTAAATAACTTATTTCATCATTATAATCTACACTAATTTCTGGGCACACGCATGTACCCCATATCAATGAGTCTGTAATGTATATTATTATTTAGTTAAATAATACATTTGAGCTGTAAAATAAAAGTTATTTGGAAATTGTTTGGTTATAATTTCGTTTTTGTTTTTAATTACAAAAACTATCAAGCTCGTTATTTCTTTTGGGGTTAGTTATCATAATATACTAAATTATAAATTAGTGACAAGGTTCTAATAATGGTAAAGAATAAGCACATCACTTTTTCTTTATCATAATTCAGAAATGTGGAAGAAAATATTCATCAATGATACTACAGCAGGAAAAATATGACCAATTCGTACATCAATATTATGAACTTCCTTGTTACTGTAAACAAAACTTGTTCCAAATATACAAAAGATACATAGGAGGATTAAAATCAAAAGTCAAATTAGACAATCAAATACCTTCTATTACAATATTTTATGAGTTGAATATATTTATTTGGGTGGCCAATTGAAGCTATGTATCATTAACTAAAAGATTCTCACGATTCCACACTGAGAATCTTATGGTAAATAAAAAACAGGATCTTGAACATGAATTTAGACCTGTTTTGCAAGTTCGGTATAGACTCAGAGGACAGCTCCTACAAAGAATTGAACTAATGAAGTACACAAGCACGTGAATTCTCAACATAAATGCTAGTTAAGTCTTTTAACATTAACAAGCATTGAACCAAGAGACATAATCCAGTTGGTGTCCTTTAGTTGATCTAACACATAATTGAAGTCCCATAACAACAAATCAAAATCAGCAACAGCAAAAACTGTATCAGTGATGTTCCTTTAGATTTCGGTTGGATGACAAAAATATATTTATCTTGAAATTGATAATATTATACTTTTATAGCAGTATCACGAGTCATATTATTATTGTTGTGCTTGATTTTGTCTTTTCCTGATTTATTTGATTCAGAACATTTTTTTATCTTGTTTAATAGCTTTTGCTTTCAAAGTATTTAGTTCCGTTTCACCATAAGAATTTTGTACTTTTTTTCTTTCAAAAAGAAAATTTTGTTTTATTTTAAAAATGGTGGTTGACTATATAAATTCTAAATATAATTTTAATTTTTTTTCACTTTTACTTCTCACAAAATAAAAAAATAAGTTTAATTTATATTCATGATTAAACACAATTCTAAATTTAAATTTTTTTAATTTTGATCCTCAAACATATAAAAAATAAAACAGGGTACAATAATTCTTGGCTTTTTTTCCTTTTTTTCTCAACAGAGGTCGTACAATTATTCTATAGCGAATATTTTAGGATTTGTTTACAAGTTTGCTTATGGATTAAGATTTACGTGGGATAACCAATCAATTAAGTCATACTAACACTACAGGGACATGTATTTTATTTTATTTTTAAATAATTTTTTGAAACATTCTTAAAGAGGAAAAAATAATTTTCTAGCCTTTTATACAACAACAACAAACCTAGTATATTCTCACATAGTGGGATCTGGGAAGGATAAAATGTACCCAGTCTATACCGCTCTTTTTACATGAGAAGATTTCATCTATACACATAAAAAATGTTCCTTCTTTTTGTTACACGTAACGGTAACGGATTTTAAAAGAAAAATATTTCTTTCATTCAAATCGTAAAAAACTAAGAGGTCCTATTTCTCTAAAATGTGTGTCCAAATATACTTTTAAGCTTTCAAATATTTTTTTCAACTATTATTTTTTACCCCTTTTAAAATGCTCTGATTCGAACTCACAACCTTAAAAGGGAGGGTGCTTATCATCTCAGTAACCTTTTTTTGTCATATTTTTTTTTCCAGCTCCTTTTAAACAGTATTTCTTTCATTTTATAATAAATGAATTATTGGATTTTGGCACACAGATTAAGAAAAAAGCATTAAAGATATAAATTTAACACAACTTTTTATTTTTATCCCTAAAAAAAAAAGCTAACCTTGTAAATACCTTTTCAAAAGTTAATTGATTGTCAAATCATAAGGGTAAATTTGAAAAAAAGTTGAATGATTCACTTATTTTGAAATACCAATAAATACTTCAACAATTCATTTATTTCGAAACGGAGGGAGTACTTCTCATGTTTCAAAAAGAATGACAGTTTTGACTTGACATACAATTTAAGAAAATAATTTTTTTATTGTATCCAGTGGTGTTATGTGAAATGCACTAAAACATACTTTAATCTTGTGATTTTAAATATGTCATACAAAAAATTAAAATTAAAGTAAATGAACTTAAAAAGAAAAAGAAATTATTTTTTGAAAACTACGGGAGGACAACATTTTTTTTTTTCAAATATCACAATTTTTATATTCAAATATCGACAATATAGCCTTTTGACGCGTTTCAACGAATCATTACTTCTTTGTAAATCTTTTTGTTTTTGTTTATTGTGTTTTGGCGGAGTATATAGACAAATATTTAGTTAATACAGTAGTTATTTATTTATTTATGTTAGATTGCTTTGAAAGCTAACAGGGGTACAATAATTTGTTTTTCCTTTTCTCTCAATAAAGGTCGTACAATAATTCAAATTGTGAATATTGTCTTTATTCCTATATGTTTGGTGATGTAGTCAAACTTGCGCAAGAGAACCAATCAATTAAGTCATCTAACATTGGAGGAGCCTTTTGGATACACTTTTTTATCCAGAAAATTATTTCAAATATTAAATAGTTTTTTTGAAATATTTTGAAGATAGAATTTCAAGTTTGAAAAATGGTTTTACAGAAATTTCACCACTTATGATCATAAAGATTCAGTCAGATTCACAATACATGAAAAAAAATTCCAACTTTAAACATCTAAAACAAAAATAAACCCCAAAAAACAGTTAATACAACACTAACCCAATAATATATAACAAATATGCTGAATCAAAGCTAAATTTCACATGAATATTTGAAGTTTAAAAAGACTGGAAAATCTACACTACCCAATAGTGACAGAAACTGAACCAACAACCAACTTTACTTGCACACAGAAAGTAGGGTTGGGTGGGTGGGTGAGGTGTGGGGTTTGGAGAGGGAAGTGATCAGTCAATCCTAAGTTAAGTAAAGAATCAGGGGCGGTTCAAAAATGTTTGGAGGCTTAAAGCAAAGCTTTACTAAGAGGTTTCAAATTTAACTAATGTTCTGCATAAATTCAGACACAATAATTTTCAATTTTATACATAAAAAAATATAGTATAAGTCCCTAGGGAGGTGCTTTGGAGATGCTCGGAGGTGAGAGGGGTCCCGGAGGCGTACATCAAAGCTATTAAGGACATGTCCTAGGGAGGGAAGACTCGGGTGAGGATGACGGGAGGAGACTCAAAACATTTTTCGGACGAGAAGGGTTGCATCAGGGATCAACTCTCAGTCCGTTTCTGTTTACACTGGTGATAGACGTATTGACGCGGAGTATTAAAGATGAGGTGCCTTAGTGTATGTTATTTGTAGATAATGTAGTGCTGATTGATGAGACGCGGGGTGTGTGAATGATAAATTCGAAGTTTGGAGGCAAACTCTTAAAGCTAAGGGGTTCAGGTTGAGTAGGTCCAAGACGGAGTATATGAAATGCAATTTTAGTGACTCGAAGTAGGAGGACGGTGTGGTGGTGAGGTTGGATTTTCAGGATGTTTGTAAGAGGGATAGTTTTAAGTATCTTGGGTCGGGTCTATGATTCAAGGGAATGTCGAGATTGATGAGGATGTCTCTAAACGTATTGGAGCAGGTTGGATGAAGTGGAGGCTCGCCTCGGAAGTATTGTGTGATAAGAAGGTGCCCTTAAAGCTTAAAGATAAGTTCTACAGAGTGGCAGTCCGTCCGGCCATGTTGTATGGTGCGGAGTGTTGGCTAGTCAAGAATTCTCACATTCAAGAAGGTAGCGAAAATGAGAATATTGGGTTGGATGTGTGGACTTACTAGAGATGATAGAGTTAGGAATGAGATTATCCGAGAGAAGGTGGGAGTGGCGTCGGTGAAAGACAAGATGCGGAAGGGAAGACTAAGATGGTTTGGGTATGTAATGATGAGGGACACAGATGTCTCAGTTCGTAGGTGTGAGAGGTTAGCTTTGGATGATTTCAGGAGGAGTAGAGGTAGGCCAAAGAAATACTAGAGAGAGGTGATTAGATATGACATGGAGCTGTTACAGTTGACTGAGGATATGACCCTAGATAGGAAGGAGTGGAGGTCGCAGATAAAGGTAGAAGGCTAGTGCAAGGGTGGGTTGTATCTTGTAGTTAGGGAACTCTTGTGTAGCCGGGTTAGTAACCCTAGGACTGTGTCCATTGGTAGGAGCTGCTAATGTATACTATTACTAGGTGGGTGTCCTTTTCTTATTTCTTATTTTTATATTACTCTTATTTTCGTGTCACTTGTATTTCTATTTTTATTAGTCCTTATTTCTTATTTCGGTTATGCCACTAATCCTGTTTTCATGTATTACTTTGATCTTGCTAACTATTCTTTATCTTAAGCCTATGGTTTATCGATAACAGCCTCTCTACTTCTTCGGAGGTAGCGGTATGGATTTCGTACATTTTATCCTCTCCAGACCCCACTTGGTGGGAATACACTGGGTTTGTTATTGTTGTTGTTGTTGTTGTTGTATATATAAAAAAATTACATATTTTAAAACTATATAAAACAGGCAAAATGACCTTCTGGACCACTGTACTATATCGGTTTTGTAAGTTGGACACTTCCACTTATATGTTTGTCATCTGGACCCCTGAACCCACTAAAAAACAATATTTTAAATACTTTTTGGGTGAGCGTAACACACTCTCCCACATCAGCTGCCACATCAGCTGCCACATGTGCCACGTCATCTTCCACGCCATTTTTATTTATAAAAAATATTACATATTAAAATAAATAAATAAATAAATAAAAAGAACCCCCCTCCTTTGTTTCTTTTCTCTTCCCCTATTTCTTTCCATTTGTTGTTCATCTTTCTTCATTCTCTTTCCCCATTTCTTTCTTTTTGTTGTTTTTCTTTCTTCATTTCTTCCATTTTTTTTTCTTACAAACGAACTTTTTCCATGGTCACTCTTAATACACACCATCACACACACTCACAATGAGCTTCCAACAATCATCTTCCACAGAGTTTACACACACACAATAAAAACACATACACATATAAAGATCCATGGCTTCCTGATATAGAGAAAACGATACAAACACTCCCAGCTACCGAGTAAAACACACACACTCAACTCACACACACCACACACTCTTCACTGATATCACGCACACACATAGATCTGAGAGAGATTGAGCAAGAAAGAGAGCTGAACAATGAGAGAGAGAACGAAGCAAATGGGGCGTGAGAGCTGAGAAAACGACTAAACGAACAGTTATTTGATAACCAAAATGGAAATGGGACAAATTCTCAAACCAACTGGACAACTCAAATGAAATGGATTATGTTTGCGGCTCACTCGTAGCTCACCAGTGATGGTATTTCACGGGTGATTTTGATCGCTGGTAACGGGTTTTCCTACGATGGCAAGTTCTGAGTCATTTTTCAGTAAATATGGTCGATTCCTGCGAAAAGCTTGATCACCGATTTTAATGGGTTATCTTCGCACCTCGTCGGAATTCGATCACACTCTCTCCGCTTTTCTCTCGATCTCCCCCGTTCTTGCCCTTTCCTTCAGTGTTTTCTTACTCTCAATTTCTCCCTTGATCTCTCTCTCCGTGTGTGTATGTGTTTTTTTCAGTAAGGGGTGCGTCTGTGTGTATGAGTTGCGGAACAAAGGAAGATGGTGAGTGTATCGTATATTGATGATGACGGGTGGAGAATTATTGTTGTATAGTTGCTAATCCATAAATAAAATAGATGTTTTGTGTGGGTGGGTGTTGAGCGAATATGTTGTGTGATTGTATTTTGTTGTAAGAGAATGGTGGGGGCATGAGACGTTAATGGTGGCGGTGGATGAAGGTGAGATGGGGTGGAGTGGAGGTGGGGGAGAGAGGGTTGGGGTCGATGGGGGAGGGGGTGGAATGGGGGATGGCTGGAGGGGGAGGGGGCTGGGGAAGGGGGGATTTTTATTTATTTATTTCTAAATTTATTATTTTTTAATTTTTAAAAATATTTTTAAATTAAAAAAATTTTAAAAAAGTTAAGTGGCCTTTTTATTATTTTTTAATTATTTTAATATAAAATTGACTAAAAATTGATCCCCACTCGCACCTTAAACGAGTGCCTTTACGCTCTTCGTCCTACTCAGCAATTTCAATGCCACGTAGGCTCGGTCAACGATCAAAGGATACAAAATATAGTTTTTTAATGGGTTCAGGGATCTAGATGACAAATATATAAGTAGAAGTGTCCAACTTACAAAACCGACATAGTTAAGGGTCCATTGAACCATTTTGCCTATAAAAAATAATATAAGTCTATTTAGTTAACAATTTAAAATATTTTAAAAAAATCATGTTCAAAGAAAATAATTGTGACTCTTTAAATAGTAACTAAGAGACATAAATTAAAATGAAAGGAGTATTATTAAAATATAGATGGCTAATCATCCTTGTCAATCAATCACATTGACTAAGTAACTTTTTATATAAAGATCTTGTACTTTTTTACCATAAAATTTCAATAAAAAAAAGAAGAAGAAGAAGATACTTTTCATTTTTGTAAATCTCATTTCTCCTCATATGATCTATAACCACACATATATTTATGACTTAGTTTTGATCTCTATTTCAAAATAAATAATTTTTTTATTTTTTAAATTCTGTATCAAGACAATCTACATCACACATAATAATTAAAAAAATGAGGCCTTACAATTTTAGGGACCACAAGCCATTGCTTCACTTGTTTAGCCCTTGAGTCGGCCCAGTAAAGAATAATTATTGTATCATGTTTAGTTGTTCTTAGTTGTTCTTGCTTTCAAATTAATTACTACTAGGCCAGTTTGGTGCGGAGGCTTAAGGATAAGTAATTTTGAGATTAAAATTTTAGGATGATCTTATTCCTTGATTGAAATAAGGACAATTCATTTTTAATTAATTACTTTTGAATTATTGTGTTATTTTTATTTCACTTCGAAGATGAAATAATGGAACAATTAATACCGCGATAGCTAATTTCAGTATATTTAATCTAAGAATAACTTATTCTCAACCAATTGACCTCCTAATTCCTAAACCAATGTTGCGTTTTATTTTGTTTTCGAATAAATAATGCTTTAGATAATCAACAAGATATTAGTAACATTATTTCGAATTCACCATTCTTTAAATGAGCAGAATTTTACATAATAAAAAAAATTAAGCCTTAATTAGTAAAAAAAAAAGGGAAAATTTCAGAAATAGCAACTATAGAGTCTTAATTGTAACTTTTATAGCAACAGTTTCATAATTACGAAAAATAGCAAATTGTATTTTGTATTTAAGTAAACTGTTGCTCTAAAATATATATACAACAAGATTTACTGCCCTTGTTTTACTCAAATTAGTTGAGTTAAATAAGGAATAATTATCCCATCTAATTAAACTCTTATTTAAATTAGTAGATTCTTTTTCCAAATCAAACTCAAATATGAAGATTATTATTTCCATGATATTGAAAATTTCAAAATATCATTCTCTTATATCTCTAACTATTTTTTCTTGTTAGTTTTTTATTTTTTTTTATATTTTTTTAATTTCCTTTTCTTTTTAATTTTTTCTTTCCACTTTATTTTCTCTCTTTTACTTTTTTTTTTTCTTTTTTTGTTTTTTTCCTTTTCTCATATTTTTTTTCGTTTACTTCTTTTTTTTTTTTAATTTCTTTTCGCTTTTATTTTTACACTTCTATTTCTAGTTTCTATTTCTCTTTTTTTTTTTCTTTTTTATCTTTTTTTTTTTTGAATTTTTTTTTTTTATTTTTGTTTTTTTCTATTTTTTTTTACTCTTCTATCTCTATCTTTTATTTTTAAAAGACAAATATCTATATTATATATACATATTCAAAAAATATACAAACTAAATAGACATATAGATTTGCTTATATATTTACGGTAAAGAACATACATGTATATCTGCATATGTATTTACAAAATACATATATGTCACATGTATATATAAACATATAGGACACAAAATCTCTATAACAAAAATGACAATTATATACATATACATATAGGTTAAAAAAATATATGATACATATCTTAAATAGTAAAAGAACATAAATAAGTACATATGTTACCCTCTAAAATGATATAGTATGTACAGTTCAAAAATAAATTCAACACCGTATAAAATATATATAGCTCTGCATATGTATTTATAGAATACATACTTGATCCATAAGTATATTCTTATTTTATATGAGTCACATTTTTATTTCGCAAATACATATGAAGATATATAGTATAGTTATGTTTGTTACTGTTTAATATGAATATGATATGTATTTCGTAAATACATATGTATGTTTTGTATTGAAATACATATTCAGATCTGTATGACTATGTATTTTGTATGTTTTTTGAATATGTGTATGTGATATACATATGTGTCTTTTCAAAATAAAAGTTAGAGATAGAAGAGTAAAAAATGAAAAAAAATAAAAAGAAAAAAAGAAAAAAACGAAAAAAAGAGAAGTGAAAAGGAAAAGAAGAAGAAGAAAGAGAAACAGAAGTATAAAAATAAAAGAAAAAAGAAACAATATAAAATCGAAAAAAGAAGAACAAAATGAAAATAGAAAAAGAAAAAAAGATTTGAGAAAGGGAAAAAATGAAAAAAGGAAAAAAAAGAGAAATAGAAGAGAGAAAATAAAGCGGAAAGAAAAAAATAAAAAAGAAAAAGAAAAAGAAATCAAAATAAAAAATAAGATGAAAAAAAAACTAATAAGGAAAAAAAGGTAGAGATATAAGAGAATGAAAGACAATAATGATGTTTTATATTGAAATCTTGAAGATCATGGAGATAATTATCTTCAAATATGAAAAATGAAAAAAAAAAAAAGAATTAGAAGAGAGAAAATAAAGTGAAAATAAAATTAAAAAATATAAAATGATAAAAAAATAAGATGAAAAATAAAAAGGTAAAAGATATGGCTATATTTGGGGGAGGTGAAATAGTGGAGTGGAAATAGAAAAATGTAAAGTAGTGAGAGTAAAATACGCACTTGCCTAGTTAATGAGTAAAATAATGTTACTCTTGCTATAAACTATAATTTTACAAAAGTGTTGCTATTTATTGTAATTATAGTATTAAATATGCTACTTTCTGTAATTTTTCCCCAAAAAAATAATGTGTACAAATCACACACTATTTATTTAGGAGCGGACAAAATCTATTTCTACAATCTATAATTTATATTTATAATCTATAATCTATATCTATCTATAATATATTAAAAGTGTGAAGACCCTTAAAAAAGTGATTTGAACTTTTTGCTCAACATTAAAAGGTTCCGCTTTAGACAAAATCGTCTTTTCATAATTTTTTATATTTTTAAAATTTTGAAACCAATTAAATTTTTAATATTTATATACTTCCTTATTTGAACTAGGCAATAAGTCTATTTTTGTTATGTTTTAATTTGGACAATTTTTGTCTTTCGAAAACTTGGAAAAGTTTCTTGAATAAATCCCACCTTTCAAACTTTTGACAATTTCTTTTAGAACTAGACGGCTTACGTCGTGCTACACACGGCCCAATGTTGATCCTTAAAAATTCTCTGTTATGTATAATTCTACCATTTAGTTAAAACTTTTATTTGTTTGGTTGATAAATTCTAAGTTAGGCATATAGTATTATATTTAGATTGATGAAATTTTTATAATAATATTTTAAGTTGTTCAAACTTTTGTGGCATTGATGGTCAATTATATTTTTAAAATAATTTTTTTTTTAATTATTGTGATTTATGATTTTTTTTTTATAACGACCTAAAAATTTGATAAAATATATGAAATTTGTGATTTTGTGTGATTTGACTGTTTTACCTTTCCCTATAATTGTATTATGATATTGCTGGAGTATGGGAGTGGTTGGCACAATTTTTGATGCATTTTGGTATCATTTACTATGTGATATTGTGGTTTTTTATGGTTTCGAGAGCCTTATTTTGGACTAATGTGGATATCTTTTGATACGTACAACGGATGGCCGAATGGACTGCACCAACAATTTTGGAACTTCAATTTTAGGCTAGGTAGACCTTTGGTTCGGATCCCCGTGTACCCGAGCTCATTTCGACCTATTGATCGGGAAGTTGGAAAATTAGAAATATGGGTGTGGGACCCACATTTGATTGAAAAAATCTCGGATGAAAAATTCAACTTCACCAGCAGATTCGAAATGTCGATTTTAGGGTGGTAGCGTGTTTGGTATGATTTTACGATTTTTAAATCTCATTTTGATCCCCGATTTGAAAAATTATGATTTCGGGTTTCAGGGGTCAATTTTATGAAAACAATATTTTTTTTTGAAAATCTGATATCGCCATTGCGTTCATAACGTCGAATTTAGTATGGTTGCATAGTTCGTTTGTATATATCAGACTCCGAACGAATCTCAGGCACCCGTTCGAAATCCGTTTCGACTTAAGTGAAAAACCTGCACTAAATATTGTAAAAAAACTGCAATATTACAGCTTTTTTTCACCTATTTTTGGCTCATTTTGTACATTTTCATCTTGCCTCTCGACAGTTAAACCCTAAAATAGTGTGGGAGCTTAAAAGTAAAGTTTGTGGGAGCTTGAAAAGCTGATTAACATCTATTTCTTGATTTTGTTATCGATTTAAGGTAAGAATTCATCCTTTTCTTAGTAATTTCTTGATTAATTTCTCAAACCCCAAAAATCTTAGGGCAGATTTAAAACCCAAATTTTACTCATTTTTTCCTTGAATAATGTTTTTTATCTTATAGTTACTAGTTTTTCATCAATTTAATCTTCAAAATAACTCTGATTCTTGATTTTAACCTGAATTTTAAAGATTTTACCCGATAAAGCTCAAAAATGATTTTTCTTCTATTTGAACCTCATTTTTGACTCGATTTAACTTGGATTTTCAGCTGTAGTTTTTTTTTTTGAAGTAAAGTTCCGATTTTACTCTTCTTTTTCAAAAACCCATTTTGAAGGTTCGTTTTGACCCCGAACCAAAAGTAGTCAATATGGGTGTTGTTGGTTTTATTTTAGCGCATAAATTTCATATTTGATATTTTTAGTGGAGTTCGGGGTTGTTCATGAAAGGTAAAGTCTCAGGTTCAAGTGTAGCGGACCGATTTCGGCTTTTGAGATAGGTTATGACTTAACTCTTTCAGACTGGGATGGATAGTAAAAATGCGTGTGTTAAGGGTGAGAACTAACCATGAAAAGTGCCTATTTATGTGTTGTGCCCTATGGGGGCCTATATGTGATGTAATTGTCAAAATTGAGTTATTATGTGATATGTGTAATCGTATGGGGTCCCATGTGATATTAATAGCCTTGAATACATGTGAATAATTGTATTGTGTTGTTAAGATACTTAATATGATACCATTGGTCTATTGTGATTACATTCATATTTTATTTGGCATATGAGACATGTGAAAATTCGTGGATGAAATCACAATAATGAGTTGATATTGGCTCATATGGTTGTGGAAATATATCATTGTGGTTGGTTGTGAAAATACTCATTGTGATTGGTTGTGAGCATTACATCCTCACATCAAACCCATTCATGAAACATTGGTACCACCGTGGAAACATCTGAGAAACATTGACAATATATTTTTAAAACCCTCCCCGAGGGATGTGCCGGAACGGAAATATGAGATATGTGGGTTGTATACGAATTGACGAACCCCCATAGGTCCTATATCGGGAAGCTTTAGCTCCATAGGTGTATACGAAAATTGTGCGATGATCCCGGATGTTGTGCGACGACCTAGTGCATCATCATCATCATATACATTACACTTACTTTATTGTGTTATGTTTTGTTGTATTGTCATATTGACTTATCATCTATGTATTTATCATATCTTCTTTTACTTGTATTTGATGTTCTTGTATACACATGTTTCCCCTTGTTCTTCTTATATGTGATATAATACATACTTTTGTTCTATCTTGATGTGATGTTGCAATATATGTAAGACATATTAGAACTGTTAGTGCAAGCGGTGTGGGACATTTTTTGATTGCAGGTGACGTGCCCTTAGTGTATATTTTGTATGCTTTATTTACTACTTTGCTTGGTCGGTCTATGATACCTATTGAGTACAAGTGGACCGTACTCATGCCTACTGCTCCTTTTCGGTGCAAGTCCTAGCTCGATTGCACCTTATTGCCTGACTCGAGCGATTGTTAGAGCTTCTAAGATAACGATTGGATATTCATGCGTCCGAAGTTTACCTCTATCTTTCTATAGTAGTTATGTCTATATTAATATTCAGAGACAATTATTATTCCTTTGTGGTTATTTTTTTGATGTATTTGACTCTTGGATTATATTAGTAGTTCTTACACTATTGACACCTGATTTTGGGCATGATTGGTATTTTGGATAAGTTCTTTCTGCATTATTATGATTACTTAGATGGTTCGGCTTCATTCTAGAAGCCTTAGCTTGGGATATTTCTGTTGTTTTCTCTTTTCATATCAGTTTGGTTGATAGGCTTACTTGTCAAGATGCGCCGCGATAAGTGCTATCATGACTCTCATTTTTGAGTCGTGACATTTTTCTTCTATTCTACTAATTAGAAGTGACATAGTAAAATTATTATAACAAATTCTTGTGAAATTTTTTTAATGGTCCCATATATGACGTCAAGTTAATTTAAAATATTTAAAACTAATTTATATTTTTTTAAGTGGTCACATATAAGACGTCAAGTTAATTTAAAGCATCAAAAACAAATTTATCATTTTATATCTATTTTATCCTTTTTTATTAAATATTATTAATTTTTTAATACTTAAATGACTTATAAAAACATAAAAAAATAATTTATTATTTTATGTCTATTTTATCCTTTTTAATTAAATATTATTAATTTCTTAATACTTAAATGACATGATAATTAATTATGAGTGGTATAGTAAAAGCACGGTTGAAGCAGCTAAAACAGTCATGTCATAAATGTCTATTTTAATTTTTTTTTTAATTAAATATTCTTAATTTTTTAATACATAAATAACTTATAATAATTAATTAGGAGTAATATAGTAAAATCATAGTTGAAGAAGCTGAAACAGGTATGTTGACCATGAGCAGCCTGCTTCTTTGCCACTTATTATATAGGGCTAGACACAAAGATCCCGTGCCAATACGGACCCAATATATGTTACTTTATTTGTCCTAATTTACGTGGAATTGCTGAAGTTTAGAGACAACTAAAATTTTTAATATGATTTTTAAGTATTTTAAATTATTAATTATTGTGATTTATAAGAAATTTTAAATGTAATCTTCACATAATACATGTTATTCCTTCTTACTCAATTTATATCAGCCAAATGAAATTTTGAGAAATGTCAATTCAAATGACACAAATAAATTTTTTAAATATTTTAAGTTGTTAATTATTGTGATTCATAATAATTTTTTTTATGTAATCTTCACATAATACATGTTATTCCCTTTTTCTCAATTTATATCACCCAAATGTAATTTTGAGAGTTGTGAATTCAAATGACACAAATAAATTTTTCTATAAATTTCTTAAATATTTTAAGTTGTCAATTTAAGTATAATTAAAAATATTTTAACAACACATTGAGAAACATTCTAACAAATAAATTAGAACATACTTCTAATCATCTCTCATAGAAATGAACAAGTTTTAATATTATTAAATTACTACTTAATAAATTTTTTATGTAATCTTCACATAATACATGTTATTCCTTCTTTCTCAATTTATATGACCCAAATGAAATTTTGAGAGTTGTTAATTCAAATGGCAAAATAAATTTTCTATAAATTTCTTAAATATTTTAAGTTGTTAATTATTGTGATTCATAATAATTTTTTTATGTAATCTTCACATAATACATGTTATTCCCTCTTTCTCAATTTATATCACCGAAATGTAATTTTGAGAGTTGTGAATTCAAATGACACAAATAAATTTTTCTATAAATTTCTTAAATATTTTAAGTTTTTAATTTAAGTATAATTAAAAATATTGTAACATGACTTTGAGAAAAATTCTAAAATATAAATTAAAACATACTACTAATCATCTCTCATGAAAATGAACAAATTTCCATATTATTAAATTTAAAAAGAAATAAGAGGCCACATATATTTTTTTATGGAAAATGAGAACAAATAATGCACACAGAAATAACATGTAAATAGAAAAGTAAGTGGGGCCCACTTCACAAGGAAATTGAATTTTTGGTCTAGGTAGTATTATTTTACTCACCAAGTGTATGTTTTACTTTCACTACTTTACATTTTTCTATTTTCACTTCACTATTTCACCTCCCTCAAATATAGCCGTATCTTTTACCCTCTTTTTTTTCATCTTATTTTCTTTATCATTTTATTTTTTTATTATATTTTATTTTTATTTTTTTTATTTTCACTTTATTTTCTCTCTTATATTTCTCTTCTCTTTTCCTTTTTCGTTTTTCTAATTTTTTGTTTTATTTTTTTTCTTTTTCATATTTGAAGATAATTATCTTCAAGATTTTAAAATAAAACATCATTACTATCTTTCACTATCTTATGTCTCTATCTTTTTTTTCTTGTTAGTTTTTTTTTTCATCTTATTTTTTTA
>NC_061121.1:43852413-43919022 GCF_002878395.1 Capsicum annuum
AAGTTGCAAACACAAGAACAATACGGATATATGACAGACAATTATTTGTACAAAGTTTTCATCAACAATGCATATGATAGGTATTGTGAACAACAGCCGAAAGTTTCCCGAAATGAGGAATGCTTAATCAACATCATCAAAGGTTTTAGCATTCCAGCTGGCTTGCCTTGGCATTTGATCGACAAAGTGTACATCCCAATTAATTATGGTGATGAATTCCATTGGGTGTTGGCTGTCGTCGTTCTAAAAGAGAGGCGCATCCGAGTTTATGACTCAATGTCGAGAAGTAAACATTCTGAGCTGTCGTTTGAGATACAAAAGCTGGCCAAAATATTGCCTACTTACCTTGATATGAGTGGCTTTTTGGACCAAAAGATTCGTACTGATTTGTCGACGATTGAAGCATACCGGGATAAAATGGCTAATCCATTTGATGTACAATATATTGAAAGAATCGCTCAACAAATCATTGGTAGTCTGTAAGTTTAAGTGTCATGATTTAGTTTCATTTCACAAATTTCACAACGCTTGCATGAACTGTAAGATATGGATTATCTGTTTTTTTTAACGCAGGAATTGCGGTCCTTTTGTTGCCTCCTATGTCGAGTATTTGAGCGATGGATTACAAGTACGAAATGGTAGACTTAATGCCGGATTACTCCGCAAAAAATGTGCTGCTCTTTTATGGAAATACGGAGAAGTAAAAGCTCAGAAGCTGTACGCAACCGACGTTAAAGATCCACGATGATCAAAGCTAAATTTCGTAGCACCGGATGAAGAAAAACTTATCCATATTGATTAGATCTTTATAGCCTGAGTACCTCAATGTAATAACCTATCCTTCTTGGTTTAACTTGTTGATTTATTTGTAGAGTAGATCGTTTGTACCCATAATAATTTTTTTTACATTTTATTTATTTGTTGAGTTATTTCATGTAATTTTCAAAGGCTTCGATTTATTTTATGCTGTCTATGAATATAATTTAATCCTTATTTTTGAACATGTTAATTGAAATGGAGTACTAGATTCAAATATCGTAACAAATAATACATCTGCTGCAACAGATGACATATCTTATCAGACAGATTTAGACATATGTTGTAACATGAGATGCAACACGTAGGTCATCTACTTGAAATTATATAATAGGTCTTCCTACTTTTTTGATTTGCTCTAATAGATTATCAATTAGTTGCAACAGATAGATTATATGTTGCAACAGATTGTATATCTGTTACGACAGAAAGACTGGGAACATCTGCATGGTGCAACAGATGACCAAACTATTCTAACAGATAATCAATCTGTCACAACAGGTACTATATCTGTTATGACAGATATAAAATCCGTTGCATTATAAAAATTCAACTTGGCCAGATATAAAAATTATTGCCATTACATGTAAAGTAAATTGGCTTAAAATAAAATTTGTTATCGTGTTCATCTCTGTCTTCGTACATGTTTTTTTTTATACACGGGCTCCAACCATTTAGTTAGTACCCCATATGCCCAGACCCATTGCATCTTTCCCACAATGGTGTCGCACATACCGGTCATTTGTGTGCCGGTCAGCAAACACTTGATGTATGTAAGCGAGTACGACCCGTACGCTACACTAGTTGTATTTCTTAGGAGATGGATGTTCTTATTTTGACCTTCAAAATCCCATGATTCCTTCGCCAAGACTTCAATATGCAAATAATTCATCAACTTACTCTGCGTCAACAACTAGGGCAACAACTTCAAGAGTGGTTGTATGTGGGTTAAAAATGTCTTCTCGCTGAAGACAGGTAAGTTGCAGTCATAAACCTTAATTTTTCCCTCTTATAGTAGTATCTCAACAGTGAGAAAATATATGACATCCACGTTCATGACTGCAAGGATTCTCTTTACCTTGGTCTAGTTCTTGCCGTGAGGATATGGCCTCTTCCCCATAACATATTTAATCACTTCTTCATCCTTTTGAAACGTAGAAACTAACTGATCAAATCTAGGGCCACCAGAATCAACTATCTTACAGAGATTAGCGTACCTATCCTTGAAATAATTGTAGAAGTTGAGATCCATTATCCTATCGACAACATCATAAGCATCCGGGTATGTTAATTGTCTGCCCCTCATGAGGCAGAGAATTTCATTAATATATTGTGGTATAAGAAGACAATTTTTAAATAGGTTAGTAATTGTAAAAAATAAAAACACAGTAAAAAGAATCTGATGCAGAGGGTTCTCTAAATTAGTTCACAGATTACCTAGCCAACGCAACTTATGCAATAGATGTGTATTATGTTATAATAGAATACCAAGTTGTTGCAACAGATTACACATCTGCTACGTAAATTCTTCTTCATGGAGTAGATTGGAAGGCTAAGTTAGCAAAATTAAACTTACATTGTCCTTGTACCACACACACATATTTTTCATATCTGAGAAGTCTTTGGCGGCAAATGAATGCATAGTGTATTCTTTTTGAACCTTTATCTTCATGAATTCTTCCAGTTCATTCTTCTTCTCCTTGCCAAGTACCGCGAATATGTCCACCTTCTTTGGTGGCCCCTGAACTTCAACAACTCTTGGAGCGGGAGGAGTTGCAATTTTTGCTGATTTAGAACAGAGAGAATTTATCTAATTTTTCTTCTCTTCCTCCTAACTTTCACTGTAGGAGTGTATGGCTTCCTCACCTCGTTGGATGGTATGACACCCCTCCTTAATTTTAACTTCTCAAAAACTTCAGCAATAGCCTCTATCTTTTTAAGGAGTTTATCCTCTCTGTCCTTACACACTTTGTATTTGCAATAAGAACATAAGGGTGAAGAGGGGTGAGAGGGACCACTGTAATGGTGGGAGGGACCGGTGTAGGGGTGAGAGGCAGGACCTATGCAAAGGGTGTTTTCAAAAGTATTTATTTTTGTTGAGCACTAACATGCTCATAATCACGACTGACAACAATAGTAGCATTAGGATGGCGGCCACTATCACAAATAAATCCACCACCAACACCCCTAAAAGAAGCACCTGGATCTATTGCAGTTTGAGGTTGGTCGTGAAGAGCTTCAACATTAGGCTGACCTTGCCTAACTGCTCTTCTTATGGATGTTGCTCCAGCCAATTCTTTCTTTATTAATTCTACCGTTGGGTCTTCTTTTGTATCAATAAGACCCAGAGTAAGAAAAGAGGTCATCCCAATCATCCCCAGCTCATCAATGGTAGTCACGATCCAAGGAGAGATAACCTATAAAAAAGACAAGAGGAATTTAAATCATATAATAATAATTTACAGTCAGTTGGGTTACATGGGGCTCAGGTTACATAAATGTTAACATAACCAACTTATGCAACAAACGATCTAGCTACCACATTAGCTGATCTGTATGTTGAAATAGATTGATAATATGTTGCATCAGATTACCCATCTATTGCATAATTTACATAGATGGGTAATTTGTTGAGTAGGGTTTAGAGAAACAGAGCAACAGATGGTTAATCTGTTGTGAAATATGGATCATCTATCATAATAGATTACCATCTATTGCACCAGTTATAGTTGATGGGTAATTTGTTGCAACAGATGAAATATCTGTTTCAATATCTTTCTTTGAGGCAAATTATTTTAGTTGAAAGAAGATGTACTGCATCATCCAAAGGGCTAAATAGATCAGCCTCGTTAATATTTTTTTGCTGCTATCTGCTGCAGCCAACCACCTAAGGATCCTTGGATGAGAAACCTTATCCGAGTAATCATTGAAATGCTTTCGAAGGGGAGGAATGGATTCACATGCCCAAGCCTAAAAATTGTAAATAGGAAGCAAGGAAAAAAAGTCATAACTATATTCAATATAAATTAATGAATAAGTAAAAATAGTGATCAATTTTACCATGAAAGCCGAAGGAAAGCTGTATAACGTGTTCGTCTTTGGCTTTAGCTTTTTCAGTAAATATTTGACAATCAAGTAGTAGCTGTTGTATATCCAGGGATAATCGTTGAATTTCTTAAAATCATCAGCAAGTGCCAAAAAATCATGTTCTATGACTTTCCTGATGTCTCTTGCCAATAAAACGGAATGGACAAACCAATTTAAGCATAATTTCTCCCTGTATTGCTTTGGTATGTCTTTATTCTTGAGATCCGCCATCAAATCCTCCACTCTATAGCTAGGTCCAAAATGCCTAACAACCCATCTTTTTTTACCTTGCGTTTGTTGAACCCTTTGTGGGGTGTTTTCTTGATGAGAGGTTCTTTTGGACGATCGCATCTCAAGCCCATCATTATGGCAAACTCTTTCAATCCAAAACAAACCGGCATGACACAGTAGTTGATCCAGACTTCATCCACTTTTTTTTCCTTCCTTCGGACCTCCATCATCCCCCGCATACTTGATCCTGTACTTGAGGAGGCCATATACCATGATCATTGGGAAATGAAGAGGGCGGGCCCCAGACAACTCAAAAAAGTATGCAAAGCAGCTCTTCTTAAAAAGTTCATCTATGTTTTCCTTCTTAATAATACTCTTAAGTTCGTTAAAAGGTTTACCTAACTGACATTTAAGTACGATATCATAAAATACTGCATTAGGGTTACTCATCGGAATCGCAACTCAAAAACGATCGATTCTAATAGTTTTGACAAAATCATGCTGGAATTTCGATGTTATTTCACGCCCCATTGGTGAGAAGGAGTTATCACTTTTCTCAGTTTCATTTTGCCCTGACTGAGATTGTTTTGGAAGTTCCTCCGAATCTATCTGTTGTCTAGCTTTTTTTGTTGGGTGGTAAGAAGTTGATCCACTTTCAGTTTCTTTTTTTTGGGAGACATCTTTTAACTACAAACAATAGAAAAACAAAAAATACATTGCATTTGATGTCTGCATAATTTTTTTAAAAAAGATAAGATAAATTTCAATAAATTATTCTACGCCACTGATGTGTGAGCAGATGCTAACATATTTCAGGCTTTTAACTGAGAATAATTGCAAAGTCTTAAGCAACTTTTGTCATTTTTGATTGTTTTATCTTTTATTTTGCAGTGGAAGTCAAGAGGCAAGAGAACTAACAATGATGGAAGTAAAAGAGTTGAAATCTGAAGAAAATAGAAGAGAAGTGTGACTGACGACATTCCTGATAAGTCGTCTGTACTCTGATAGGTTAACAGCTTCATCGTTAGCCTTAAACAGAGAATGGGATTTAGTTCGAAGAAGTGACGATGACATGTGATAAGCCATCAGCCTTGTGATAAGCTGTCAGAGTCACCGTCAGCCTTGGATGGAATATGGGAGCTGAGGTGGAGAAGTGACGACATTGTCTGATATGTCATCACAGTTTTGATAAGCCGTCATGATTCACCATCATCCTAAGGCAGCGAATGTCAAAAGCAAAGAGGAGCTGACGACATTGGTGATAAGTCGTCAGACTCCTGATAAGGCATTACAAAATGTCATCACCTGTCCGAGAAATTTTTGAACTCTTTGATTTTGTTTCCATAATTAGGGTGAACTATTTAAAGTATTGTTTAGGGTTTTCTTGGGAGGACTCAATATTCTAAACCTATTTTGGAACACACGTATTTTGTTATTTTTCTCTCTAGTTTCTTGGCTTGAACAAAACAATTAACTTTGAAGAGATTATCATCAATATTTTGGGATTTCTACTTTGATCTAATCTGAGAAACACTCGTTGCTATTCATCTTGCTGTAAGTTCATCCTTCAAATTATGAATTCAACTTGTTGTACCAATTATTACATTATGAGTGGCTAAATCTCTTTAACCCTAATTATGGGATCTATGGGTTAGGTCTTGGTAAGTTGCTAAGTGTTCAAGATTCTAAAGGTAATAGGACTCCTTAATAATTCCGAGGTTTTAATTATTGTCTATTGGTTGCAAATGATAGATAGCACCTTCTTTGATTTGCTTGAGATAAGAAATTAACTATTGTAGGAAGTGAATTATTGACAGGGACTTGGAAGCTACCAACCTTCCGTTTAATAATTGATGCTGTAACAAGATTAATTAACCTGAGGTGAAGTCTGGTCAGTGAATATAAAGTCCTTAAGTCTGAGAGAATTAGGTAATTAAATTCTTAAGTAGGTCGAGAGATATTTAGGCATAACTTCGATAAAGACAATCTGTTGTTCCTATCTATCGTGAGAATCTTGAATCACTATTAGCATCTGTCAAGTACCAAAACCCATAGTGAACATAATTCTGGTTTTCCATAAACTCTTGATTACAAATACTGAAACTAAAGTGACTAACAATTATTTGCTAATCTCCAGAGCCCCCATTTCAGGAAACATCCAACTATTGGTTGATTAAATTGTGAACGACTTAAGTTCATACCATATTCCCTGTGGGATTCGATCCCAACCTAGTTGGGTTATATATTGACAACGATCGCTTATATTCTCACATGAGAGGTGTAGTTTGAGCGTTATCAGCCACATAACAAAAAAATGCTCCAACGGACAACCCATCAGTTGGAACAGATGGGGAATCTGTTTGAAGACCTATTTAATATCCCCCAACAGATATTCCACCTGTTGCAATAGATGGACAAATTTCAATAAATTATTCTACACCACATTATAAAAAAATAGTCCAACGGATAACCCATCAGTTGGAACAGATGGGGAATCTGTTTGAAGACCTACTTAATATCTCCCAATAGATCTTCCACCCGTTGCAACATATGGACCACCACCACCACTACCAATGCTACCACCAATGTCATCAAGATCACCACCAGTGCCACCAATACCAACACCAAGACCATCGACACCACCGCCTAAAAATACAAATACCAGCACCACCACCAACACCACCAACACCATCCAATAATACCACGACAGTCAACAAAACATTGAAAAAAACTAGGGTTTTCTCGAGTGCTTCCTACTTTTTTAGCATCAAAACTCAAAATTGTTAACTCATTCTCGAAGATAATACAACTAAAAGTCTTTTTTTTCATCATTAACTAAAAATCCTTATTTTTTAGAATAAAGAACAAATGTAGAACTCTTATCAAACTCTGTTACCTGCGAAGATAGAGAAAACGATGGATACAAGCGGGAATTAAGTCAAAAAAAACAACTATATGTGGTCATAAATGGGAAAAAAATTGACCTGTTTTAAAGGGTTGAACAATATGTTGAGTAGTTGTTGTTTTATTATTGAGAGATAGAGAAGATCACAAGAGAGAGAGAAGAGTAAGAACTTCAGATTTGAAATGAAAAGTTTTTCACATAAATGGATGATTTGTATGGGTTGATTTGTAATTTTGAAAAAGAATGACAAGTTTTAAAATTACTAATTTGATCCGAATTGATCTTAATTAATTTTAAATTTTTTAAAAGATATAGTTATTAAAACATTGAGTTGATAAGAACTCATTTCAACTCAGAGTGATCGATTGGCGACTCGTGTCGGGATAAACGCAATACCAACGCCATGCAATTGTAAAGACTCGATTGAATTTGTAGTTGACCCTGTGAGCTCATTCATTCATCCCTAGTTTCACCTAAATCAACTTAGATACTATTACTATCCTAACATTGAGTTGATGAGAACTCATTTCAACTTATAGTGATCGATTGACGACTCAGATCAGGATGAATGCAATACCAACGCCATGTAATTGCAAAGACTTGATTGGATTTGTAGTTGAACCTGTGAGCTCATTCATTCATCCCTTGTTCCACCTAAATCAACTTAGGTACTATTATTATCCTAAGATTGAGTTGATAAGAACTTATTTTAACTCAGAGTGATCGATCGATGACTCAGGTCAGGATGAACGCAATACCAACACCATGCAATTACAAAGACTCGATTGAATTTGTAGTTGACCTTGTGAGCTCATTCATTCATTCCTAGTTCCACCTAAATCAACTTAAGTACTATCAATATCCTAACATTGAGTTGATGAGAACTCATTTCAACTCAGAGTGGTCAATCGATGACTCGGGTAGGGATGGACGCAATACCAACGTCATACAATTGCAAAGACTCGATTGGATTTGTAGTTGACCCTGTGAACTCATTCATTCATCCCTAGTTCTACCTAAATCAACTTAGGTACTATTATTATCCTAACATTGAGTCGATGAGAACTCATTTCAACTCAGAGTGATTGATCGATGACTCGGGTCGGGATGAATGCAATATCAATGCCATTCAATTGCAAAGACTCGATTGGATTTGTAGTTGACCCAACTGAGCTTATTCATTCATACCTAGTTCCACCTAAATCAACTTAGGTACTACCACTATCCTAACATTGAGTTGATGAGAACTCATTTTAACTCAGAGTGATCGATCAACGACTTAGGTTGGGAGAATGCAATATCAGTGCCATGCAATTGCAAAGACTCAATTGGATTTGTAGTTGACCCTACGAGCTCATTCATTCATCCCTAGTTCCACCTAAATCAATTGCAATAAAATCTGTTGCAACAAACAACTAAGTTGTTGAAAATTTTCAAATAGATATTTATATCTATTGCAATAGATGACATATCTGATTTAATTATCAAATAGAAATTTACATCTACTGTGATAGATGAATGAACTGTTGGAAATTTTTAAATAGATATTTATATTTGTTGTAACAGAAGATATATCTGATTTAATTATCAAATAAACATTTGCATCTATCAAGACAGATGACTGAGTTGTTGGAAATTTTTCAACAGATATTTATATCTGTTGTAATAGATGACATATCTGATTTAATTAATTATCAAATGAATATTTTTATCTGTTGTCACAGATTACTGAGTTGTTGGGATTTTTAAACAGATATTGATATCTGTTGTAACAGATGACTGAGTTGTTCGAATTTCTAAATAGATATTTATATATGTTGCAACAGATGACATATCTATTTGAAAATCTTTTTTTCTCTTTTAATTTTAAAGCAAGCTTCTGTTCAAGTAGATAATATCAAGAAGTACTTACTACTAAAGGTGGTAAAAAATATTTCTTGGATATCTCAAAAGTGAGTTCATTGAGCAGTATTGTCTTGTCTTTTCAATGCCACTAGTATTAGTCTTCCTCGTGCCCCTCAAATTATTAATGAAATTAATGAATATTAATTAATGAATATTGAAAACCCCCACGTCTATAGAAATTATCTTATCTCTCTTCCTTCAGTTGTAGTTTATTTTATTCAACTCTTATTTTTTTTCTCTCCTCTTTAGGGTTATATTAATTTTTTTTCTCTCCTTTCTCTTCTCTTCTCATAAAGATCCTTTCGGATCTAAACCAATTCATATCTTTCCTCGACTGAAATTGTTGTTTTGATTCCCTTTTTGACATTAAGGTATGGTTCATTATTGCTCTTTCATTCTCGTCTTCTTCTTTGCAAGTTATTTACATCTATTTTTTTATTTAATTACTATTTGCCCATATCATATTTATTAAAAAAATAAAGAAACTTTTAAGTGTTGAATAAATAAACCGAGAATTTTTATTACAATATACAAAAAAAGTCATCTGTTGGGAGAAGTTTAAAAGCCTTGTTGGCAGTATCATTTTTTTATATATATTTTGTTTATTTTTTTATTGTTGATGCAGTTATTGATGTTGGTGGGGTTGGCTTTGTTGGAACTTGTGGTGTGGTGTTGTTGATGGTTCTGGAACAAAGGATATTACTTCTTTGTTGTTGATGATGTTGTTGGAACAAATATTGTTGTTTATTTACTGTTGATGTTTTTTATTTGTAGTTTATGTTGTTGTTGATGTTGCAACAGATGGAAAAACTATTAGAACAGATCAAACCACCAGAAAGGCTGGTTTGATATATTCCAACAAACTCTGCATCTGTTGCAACAGACTCCACATCTGATGCAGAAGACTCTACATCTATTGTAACAGATGGATAATGTTCTTTCTGTGACATTAATTTTTTTTCTCTTCTTTGTAGATATAAGAAATTGACAGTTGATTAACTTTTGCTGCACCATCATAAGAGGCTACAGTAAAGATTAATTCGGAGGAATAAGTTGCATGCAGATGGAACCACTTCATATGTGGGAGGTATGTATTATTGATAATGATATGGTGGAAGCACACATAGAGTGCACTGATTTTGTGAATGCTGTTTTTACTAATTAGTCATAGATCATTCAAACAAGATATCTATAATTTTACAGTTAAGTTTGGTAGGTTCGAATTGATAAGGCTGAGGGACAATGAATATGTTTCTGATACCCTATTAAGATTTAATGTCGGTTGTTGCTCATGTTTATTTGTCAAGCATTATGAAGGGATCTAGTTTTGGTGTCACTGTAAAGAGATTCAATAGCGATTGGACTAACTTTTAGGGTTCATTGGACCCTTAGAGGGCCTTCGAAGCTTAGCACTGCATCTAACAAAAATGAAAAACCAATATAGTTATTGCCCTAGCCCAAATTTATATGGTTGGGTTGCTCGGGATGATAATTATACGCCAGAAGGTGCAGTAGGAGAATACATTCGAAGGGAAATGGGTGGTTGATGGAAGACTATATCATTTGAGAGCTAATTGAAGAAGAGACATAGGCTAGAAAGTAACTTCTAGCGAATCTGGCCGATGGAATTATCTTAAAAGATGCGAAATTTGAATCAAGTGCAAATATGAAATTGTATTTGGTAATGTAATTTCGTCTGTTGTCTCTCTAAAAGAAAAATAATGCAGATGGACACTTTGCTAGGGAGCTGCGTGGTTGGTATTATCACCTAGATAGAAAATAGAAGAAGACAAGCAAAGCAGCCTCACGGGCATCGAGGGTTGCAATAATGTACAGCAAGTCTAGAAAACTTATGCCAACATCAACTGCAGTTAAAATAAGGAATCTAAGCGAAGAAGGGAATTTTTGAATTTTAAATTTCATCCCATGCCTTCTTGTTTGTGTTTTCGATCAGGTCCACTGCTGTTGGCCTGATTGAAACCACAAACGAGATTGAAAGGCAAATTGAGTATCATTGTTTCCTTTGCAATATGGTTATAATTGATTGTGTTTTCTTATTAAAGAATTTAAAAAGGTGTTTTTTTTTAATTTATAAAATAAAAATGTCAGCGAATTTGGATTAATGATATGACGATAGTTTTTTTTTTAAAGTAGATTATATATTGCAACAATATATTATCTGATGCAACAGGTTCACTATTGTTGCAACAGATGATATATCTGTTGTCACAGATGATTTATCTGATGCAATCGATATAGAATCAGTTGTCACAACTCAATAAAAACGGTTCTTGAAAAGAACTAATTAATAAAAATAATCTGAAAAGTCATGACTTATCACAATATTTCTTAATTTAATTAGGTCATTACTTTTTACAGTAATAAAAAATATAATTAATAAATGGAGGTGAACAGTTAGATTATATGTTGCAACAGATAGGTTATCTGATGCAACATATTTTATATTTGTTGCAACAGATGATATATCAGTTGTCACAGATGTGTTATCTGATGTAACAAATATAGAATCTGTTGCCACAACTCAATAAGAACGGTTCTTGAAAAGAACTAATTAATAATAATAATCTGAAAAGTTATGACTTATCACAATATTTATTTTCGTAATTTAATAAAAAATGTAATTATTGAATGGAGGTGAACAGTTGTGCCTTTTTGCCTCTCATTCAAATTCAATCCTCTATAAATAGGTCCCTCCTTACTCAATCGTTCATTCAACTACACTCTATTTATTTATTGCATCTCATCTTTCATATTACACTCTAGAAGATTATGGATGACCCAGTGTGGGATGCTTCTTTTCTGCAAGACGCCGTGAATGAACTTTGGAATCAAGTTTGTGACCTGCAATGGAAACTAGGAGAAGTTAGAGCAAGAATGCTCCGTGAGATGCGCAGACTGAAGAGGGCCTTGTCACGTTCTGTTGAAGATTGGCCGGCTAACAATGATGATGATGATGATGATGATGATAATAATAATAATAATAATAATAATAATAATTAGATTATTATTTTTATTTTAGTCTATTATATGTATTTTTATTTGTTTTTGTTTAATAAAAAAATTATGTTTGATCTTTGACGTTTTAATCCATATTTAATTTTCATTCTGTCTATTATCTTCTCAACAAACATGTCGACGATTCGACGTAAAAAGAAATAATTTAGAATCCTGTAGCAATAACAAGATTTATCTGTTTGGTTTGTGGCAGGGGCTGATGTGTTGTTCAAAATAGATTACTCATATGTTGCAACAGATAAGAAGTCTAATTCAACAGATAAATAGTCTGTTTCAATAGATGACTAGTTTATTGTTTGGCTCTGACGTTTTATTTCGTACTTCCTCTATCTTAAATTACCGTCCTAAATTGAGATGTCACATTGATTAAGAAAAATAATTAATAACATGTCTAGTTTACCATAACCCACTAATCAGTTGGTGGGACAGTAGACGTGTTTGAAATAACCATTGTTTGCTATTCAATCAAAATTTCATAAGAGAAGAAAGCTTTTAACGTCGGTTGGCGTATAGTCCCCCTATTAAATGATGTTTCCATTTTAATTTGAAGGAAAAGTGATTAATGCAACGGGTAAAACATGGATTTTTGTAATCTTTTCTTGATTAATGAAAAAGACAAGTAAAATGAGAAATCGAATTAGAAAATTTGGGACGGGTAATTGGACGTAAGGAATAATTTTGAATCCAGAAGCAATAGCAAGAGTTGAAACATATTGGTTATCTGTTGGGTTTGTGGAAGGGCCAGATTTGTGTGGTTCCAAACAGATTAATCATTCGTTGCAACAGATAATTAGTCTGGTGCAACAGATAAACATTCTGATGCAATAAATAATATGTCTGATGCAACAGATAAATAGTCTGATGCAACAGATAAGCAGTCTGATGCAACAGATAAGTCTTCTGATGCAATAAATTACTCATCTTATGCACCAGATGATTGATCTGTTTAAATTGTGGGTACTTATGTTGGATTCATAATCGGAGTTCTATCCATTGTTAGAAAAATAGAAGTATACCCAGATGACAAATACGAATAAAAATCATAATTTTACTTACCAAAGTCACCTATGAAGTAATGCCAAAGTGGAAACTGATTTAGTAAATAAAATTTGACCTAAGAAATTGGTCAAATAACAGCAGTAGCGTTGTACCAACAACAACAACAACAAATAGTCGACAAGAAGATGATGAAGATGATAATAAAGTAAAAGATGATGATAATAAAGTAGAAGATGATGAATAAAGAAGCAGAAACAATGAACAATAAAAATCGCTAAGAGAGAGAAAATAATAATGTATAAGAAGAAAGAGAAAGACGTTTTTTCCCCCTCCATTTCCCATTATTTTATGTAAACATTGGAACCAAAGTGTAAATTTAAAAACTTGTGGGTTATTTTCAAACTTTTCCAACTTTCTTAATACATAATAAAGTAATTGTCACCTTCAACTAATAATTAAGAATTGTGTCACCTACACCTCATTTTAAAACTCTTTTGTCACCTATGGCCCAAAGCCCCTAGTAACTAGGCAAGAAGTCTATTTTTGTTATGTTTTAATTTTGGATAATTTTTGTGTCACTTCAGAAATTTTAAAGAACTGTCATATAACATTATTTTTGTTGGGTATAGTCATATAATTATACCTTTTACCTTTTCAACTACCTTTGTTTTTATAAATCATAATATTTAGTATTTTTAAATCAATTGAAATATTACCTTATATGTAAAAAAGAATTCTATAAATCTTTTTAATTATACATCTTCTTCAACATACAAACATAGCTTCTTTTGATTTCAAAGAAACGTCAGGCTGAAGATTAGTTTCTTAGAAGACAAAGCTGGCAAAGTCTATTGTTGTAGCAACCAACAATAGGGTGTTGAGGAATTTTTGTGTAAGGTTAGGTTTAATAGTATTTTTCTGATATCTTGATTATCCTATTGTTTGTTGTAGATCTATTATTTTTTTCTGCAAAATACAGATGGTAGATGAATGTGTACTTTAAGAAATATTTGTGTAAATATTAGGTCTAATTGTATTGTTTAGATATCTCGATTATTATATTATTTGTTGTAGTTTTTATTAATATCTGCTATTTTTTGATGCACGGTATTGGTGCATATCCTTGGAGTGGTTGTTATATTATAACGTGAACGCATGAACTGGTGAAAGATGGAAAAAGATTCTAAATTAGCATGGATGGGAGTAATAAAAGCATAAGGTTTTAAAATTTGTAAAGAAAGCGGTGAATATATGTACCAATGGGACTTTCGAGCATGGCAACGCCACCTTCATTGACGGATTGGTAAAGGGCATTCATGAATCAAGTTGAATGGAGTCGGATTCAAATGAAAATCCCGAAAATTCTCTCAAGAAATAATATTTTTATTGAATCTTAGTCTCTCATAAAATAAATTCATTTTGTATATATAGTTGAAAAACATTAAGTCACTTTTTCAACATGAATATTTTATGCTTCTGTATAATATAATTCTTTTTTTAATTTAAAATGTATTCTCATGTATCAATATCAATGTAATTTTAATTCCTGGTATTAATGGCAAAACTTTTTTTACTATATTTGATTTGGTTGCTTAATTTTTGATTTGATGACGAGTTATTACTTTTCTCTTTTAGTACACTTATTTTCTTAAAAATTTTATGCTATTTTTTTTAAAGTTTTGTACTTAATAATATAATGTATATACAATAATTTTTTCTTTTTAAAGTCTGGCTTCTAATTTTTGTAGTATCTATAATCTATCTATATTTATATCTATAATCTACATCTATAAATTATATCTATAATATATTAAAAGTGTGAGCCTTAGAAAAGTAAATTGAACTTTTTGCCCTTCATTAAAAGGCTCTGCTTTAGACAAAGTCGTCTTTTCACTATTTTTCTTGAATTATTTATTAATTATTTTCATAATATTTAAAATTAAAAAGTCCTAAAATATGGTAAGAGTTATTAGGAGAACTAATAATTAAGGAGTCCTAAACTATATGGTAAGAAAAAAATATTTTAATAATTAATTTTTTTTTTAAATATAGAATAAAAAAATATAGTATATGGTAAGAGTCTATAATTTCTTGGAGTGAAATATCTATTTTAACTATATAAGAAATCCTAGGAACAATGACAATGGAGAAGGTTATACATATATAGCCCTTAGAGATACACATATATTAGGTCTTCTTCTTTATTTCTTTGTCTTTTTATTTAGTGTTTTTATTCGGTTTATTTTCTTGAAGGTGACATAGTCAATTGTATTGTTTTTTCAATGATCACAGGTGCATAAGCATTTCAACTTGTGAACAATTAAAAACAAATCAAACAACGCAAAACATATTAGTCCTCCAAAAAGAAAAAAGCGACACATTTTGTTATCATCTTTATTTAGGGGCATACTATTTCGTCTTTATTTCGCTTATTATATTACTGATGGAAAATATTTCAGCTATTGATGTGTGTATTGCAGCAAATAAAGCATTTTTTTTTTTTTAATATTTAGAACGCTTTTGTAGATTAATTTTGCTATTAATGTATGCCAACATTACAATAACTAAAGCGTATTTTCTTATGTTCAAGACAATATAGATTATCAAAGACTAATCATCTGCTTACTTTACTGAAGACACCAATGTAATTTAAGCAGAGGCAGAACCATGATTTCAAGTAATGGGGTTCAATATTCAAAGAAAACTAAGTCGAAGCGAGTTCAACACCTACTATAATCACATAAAAAATAATTTTAATCATGTATAAATAGTATATTTTTCTGTCGAAGGGGATTCGGACGAACCCCCTAAAGAGGGCTGGCTCCGCCTCTGAATTTAAGAGACTGTCGATGTATTTCAATTATTTTGTTTGCATCTTATATATTTTCAAATACTACGTAACAAATAAAATAAGTTCTTCATCTTTACATGTTCAAAAGATTTTAAATTTAATTATTGTATTTATTTCTATTATTTAAACAAATACTACATTTAATATAACGTTTGAACTCATTAAAGTAATATATACACACGAGACGCGTACACCTAGTATTAAATATAAAATGGAACAAGGTACAATAATTCTTGGCTTTTTTCGTACAATTATTCAATTGCGAAAATGTTGGGATTCGTTTGCATGTTTGCTTATGTATTAAGATTTACCTAAGACAAGAGACAACCAATCAATTAAGGCATTAACACTATAGGGACATGTATTTTATTTTTTCAAAAACTAATTTTAAAATATTAAAATTGATTATTTTAAAAAATATTTTCAAAGAGGAGAAAACCAAATTTCTAGTCTCTGCATTCTCTCTCTCGCTTGTAAGCTTTACATAATGTTTATTTTTACACATAGCGGATCTAAAAAATTATGATTTTCTTCTATTCAAATTATAAAAACTAAAAAGCAAGAAATCTCATTTTCTCGATAAGTTTTATGTCCATAATTTTAATATCAAGATAATTATATGTCAAAATATAATTTCAACCTTTCAAATGTATTTTTTCGAAAGTTTCTTTCAAATGCATTTTTTTTTTTTCAAATATCACAAATTTGTTGTTCGAACATCTATTATGTTTGTTTAGACGAACGTTTATTATTTATGTTAGATTGCTTTCAAAGCTAACAGGGTCTTCTGACCAAAAAAAAAGTTAACATGGGTACAATAATTCATTTTTGCTTTTTCTCAATAAAGGTCGTACAATGATTCAAATTGCTAATAATTTAATAGTATTTGACTACTTGTTTAGTTTTATGCTGACGTATTGAGAGTTACGTAAGAGAACCAATCAATGAAGTCATCTAGCATCGTGGGGCCCTTTTAGACATACTTTTTTAATCCAGAAAATAATTTTAAATATTAAATTGTTTTTTTAAACATTTTTTGTCAGTTGGGTTGGCCTGACCCGTTCCGGCCCAGTAAGCTTGACCCATTTAAAGGACTTGGCCCAGTTTGACCTATAGGGTTGCTGATTTCGAACTAAGCCGTCTATGTTAACAGGCTCGATAGATTGGCCCATTTAAAAGCCCGGACCAAGTTCACCAATTACACGGCCCGACTCAGTAGCAATTTTTTTATATATATATAATGAAAAAATTACATAAAATATTAATTACAAGAAATAACAATAGTTTGACAAAATTACAACTAATAACAAAACTAGCAATATTTTACCCTTTTTTCTTAAAAGCACGTGAAATCTACTCTCTTATTTTCAATTCCCTATTTTTACTCTACTTTACCTATTTCACTCCCCCCAAACTTTCTTTTTTTTAAAAAAAAATTCCCCCAAATTCCGCATGAAATCCCACTTCTTGATAAAGATCATCTCCACTTTTTAAGGTAAGTTTTTATTTAGTTAATGCATGTTATTTTTTTTCCATTTAATTTCTGTTAAGGTGTTTTTGTGTCGCCATTTTTTCAAAATTAATTTATGAAACTCGTCTTTTTGAGTTTATTTTTTTTTCTGTTGAAATTGTACGAGTTAATGTATAATGGCTCAACATGCAAATCGTAGTAGTTCAGTTAGAGAAAATCAATTGAAGAATTTAGTTTCTGATGAACTACCATCGTTTAGTCTTGGTTTAACACAAGACGAAGATTTTAACTTGGGTTCTACTAATATTCTGTCTAACGAAAGTGTTATCGTTGAAGAGTTGAGATCAAAGCACTGTAACAATCCCAAAAAGATTGTGGAGCATTGAAAGAATCTTTATCCCCAAAATCTATAAAATTTCAAAAATCAGTGAAAAGGAGAAAATCGGATGAAAAAGGAGAATGTATAAAATTGCAAGTCTCGTTGCATCAGATTATGAATCTGAACACGAAAAAGTAGAGGAGGTATGATACTAAAATTTGTGTAAGATATTTGTATTTATCAATGGCAAGGTTTTTGTATATATATTTTTATATAGAAGTGTATTATGTATTCTGAATATACATTTGTTATATAATTTGTATATGTGTTGTTATACTCTGTTCTTGTAAATTAAATTTACACAATTCATGTATTCACAAAATACATATGTGTTTGTTGAAATATAATTCTAATATGTATTCTGAAAATACATTCAGTCTAGATATGTGTTTTTATGTTTACCTCTAAGAATTTTATTCGATGTTAAGTTGTATTTGGTAGTCATTGCATTTTGAATGTGATATGTAGTTCTTGTTTGTTGAAATATATTTTTTACATACATCAGGTGATGATAATTTTTGTATTTTGATGTGTTGATAACTTAGATATTGACTAGTAATATAACTTTTAGGATGTATTTTCTTAAATACATATGTTGCACTGTTTAGACATATAATTGTATTTTTATGTTGTATAAGTGTTGCGTTCTCAAAATATACATGGCAAGAGTAATTCATGTGTATGTTTCAACTGTTGACAGTGTTCCAACTATTGATTTTGATCCAGATTTTCTTTGACCGAGATATGCTTTAATGTTGTGGCATTATGGTTCGAGGAAAGAAGAAGAGAAGGCACAAAGTGATGATGAAACACCAATGAGGCATCTTAGGGATATTGGGATAACAGAAGATATTGAAGTGCATGATATTTGAAGATTATTTTAAATTTGTTGTATTTTACAATAATGAACTTTAGGTAGACTAAGATTTAGTTGAATACTTCTTAGGTTCATATGTCATTTTAATGTTGAAAATTGATATCTTAATATTTTCTTTGATGTAATTGTTAGATTTTTGATGTTTAAATTTTTAAAATACAGTTGTTCGTACTTAGTTTATGCTACTGTTATGCATATTTTGGTATGAATATGTGTTTTCTAGTTTTGAATATAATTTTCAGCAATGAATATGTATGTTTCAGTCATTATATGTATTTTTCAGTTATGCATTTGTATTTTTCATTTAATGTATTTTTGAATAATGCATATGTATTTTGAGCAATACATGCGCTTTTTTTCAATTCTGCACATATACTTCTGAATAATACCTAATTATTGTATAGTTTTACATAAGTCTATATATTTTTATGATGCGTATAAATTTATGATTAATACATAAATATTTTATCAGAAATATGTATATATATATATATATATATATATATATATATATATATATATATATATTTGTCTGAATATATACTTTTTTGATCATGCATATGCATGTGTATTAGTCCAGTTTAATACATATGTATTTTACCACATAAGCATATGTATTTATGAGTTATTCATAGATGTTTTTCATATATGTATATATATCCATGAATAATGCATATTAATGTATATGTTTTTTTTTAAAAAAATGAATGTATTTAAAGTTTTAGTTATGTAATTGATAAGTCATTATATGTATTCTTAATTACTTTTATTTATTACATAAATGTATGTTAACTTATTCTTATTTTTTATAGATTGGCATAGGTTTTTATTAGATTCTCATATGTGTTTTTTTTAGATTAAAAATTTGACTTGTGTAACTTACAATTCATTAAATATAAATAAATGATGTTACACGTCTTGTATACTATATTCTTAATGATAGCATTTGCAACAATTTAACTACAAAAAGTTCAATAACATTAAAAAAATTATCAAAATTTAGAATCATATAATAATCAGCGAAAAAATGAAGCAATTATTTTTTGACTGAATACATCAATAAACTTATCATTTATTATATTTTCTACATGAACGTCTATTGTGAATGAACTACAATAATTTTTATTTTTTTTCGAACATATCTCTTCTAGATTTTTTACGATTCTTCTTTGCAGGTCTCCAAGGGGGTCACTTGTATTTTGAGGGAAAAACTATCTCCTCCAATATATCCTGTGGAATTATCCACTCATTTTGTGCGATAGAGGATAAATGGGAAGATCATACGTTCTTAACACAATTTTTAGCTTGTATAGATAATAGCAATATGGTCCCTTTTGAAAACTCTTGCTATCAAGTACTGCACAAACATGCACACATAGTATCTCGTCCAATTGGAATGCATGGCAAGAACATTTTTTCCTTAAGACAAACCATAAAATGTTTATCCATGTCGTGGATTGTATAAACATACTCTAAGGCTGGTATAATCTGAAATTATTAATACAAGAATAATTTTTAAAAAATAATTGACAATTCAAATCATTCCAGTTTATCAAATGTATTTATTCTGAAGCAACATATGTATATTACAAGTCTTAATATGTATATTTATGCTATGCATACGTATTTTCATTACGACATATAAATTACTGCATATGTATAATATAAATACATATACTTGGAAACATTTGAAACAGACAGTGAACACATAAATAGACTGCATATGTATATTATAAATACATATAACTGTTAAAATATATAAAGTCAAATACATATAGCTATTAAAATACGTACTTTAAAAATAACTATTTCGTATATACAAAAATGCAAAACGAATTCCAACAAACATGAACATTTTTTTTGAATACTAGTTATCATTGATTAAAATTCAAATTTATCGTATAATAATTGTATCTCAAATTTCAAATTAAATAACGACATGAATAACTTTAAATTTGAAAGAAATAATTCGCTCAAACCATTTTTTCGAGAACTGATAGAATTCATATACAATCTTAAATTTTGAAATTCCACAACTATTACGCAACTTTGTTGTAAGTTTTTCAGCAATTCTCGCAATATTTTTTTTATGAAATTCACAAACACAATCAAGTTTGTTTATCGATACCTGTAATTGGAGAGTTGTATTTTCAATATTTTCTTCAAAAATTTAGAAGATCATCAAAAATATTGGAAGCACTTTGTTTTTTGAATTAGCTTTGATTTGCTGTTTATGAAAATTGTTGTTTGAATTTGAATTATGTTGATGTAAATTAACGGCTGAGGTTAAAATAAAAGAGTCATATAAGGTAAAAGAATCTATTTAATTAAATGTGGCATAAATCAAGGAACAGTTTCATTCCTTATTTAACTATAACTGATTAGATTTAGTTTTTTTTTTTAAATTTAAATATGTATTTTGGATTTTGATTTTAGTTTCTGATTATTGAAAATATTTTTTGAATTTGAATTAATTGTTATAATTTATCATTGACGTAAAAAAAGATTTTTAAAAGGTAAGGGAATCTGTCAATTAATTGTGCCATAAATTATGAAACTATTTTTTTCATTTTAAACTGAAATTGATTTGCGTTATATTAAGAACCTAATATTCTGTTGTATATGTATTTAACTAGCAACAGTTTACTCAAATACAAAATACGTATTGCTATTTTTGGTAATTTTAAAACTGTTGCTGGAAAAGTTACAATTAAAACTCTATAGTTGTTATTTTTGAAATTTTCCTTATATAATTGGCATTTAGCCGTTTGAAATTGGACCCCAACTGTCAAATTGGACCGTTGAGGCCCAACGACATTATAGACTTTTGGAGCCCCAATGGCCAATTGGCCTATTTTATTTAAAAGAAATTAATTAAAAAATATTCCTATAAATATCCTACAATTCAAATCATTTTTCACACAAATCTCATTCTCTCAAATGTCAATCTCTCTCATATTTACTAATTATCTTCTAACGTGTTCAATTTTATTTTTAAATTGTGTTTACGAATATCAATAAATTTTGTGTTTACGAATATCAAGTGGATGTTTTCTAAAGTCCCAACTTTCGGATAATTTGAAAATTTGATATTGTCGTTTCATCTCTTACCTTTAATTTTTAACTAGTGTATTAATTGTTGAATATTTATTTTAATTATTTGTGTATTTTGAATATTTTTTAGTTTGATTTATAATATGGATAAATTAAGAAACATCAGTAAAAGTGTCAAAAATTTGTCTCTCGGAAGTGATAGTGGTAGTAAAAAATAAATTGGTGACTATTTCGATAGAGGTAATTCAAGTACTAGATATACCCGTGTGCCTCCGGTACCGTTAGTCAACCTTTTGAGGAAGAAATAGGTGTAGGTGCTCACGATATGGATTATGCAGAAGCTCAAAAAAATTATGATATAAAAGAGGAGAATGAAGTAGATGCGGTTAATTTAGATGAAGATGATGACAATATTGGCGAGACACCCGAAGTCGAAAATGCTAATATTAGATCCGAATCGATTAATTTTTCTCTTCGTCGTGCCCCTGCAAGATCTCGTAGAAAAACTAGCATTGCATGGAGATTTTTTTTTTAGAAATAGAAGGACAAACTAAGGTGCAATGCAAAATTTGTGAAGTTGTATATGAGCATAAAATCGGAGGAAATAAAGGGGGTACAGTTTCGTTGATGAGACATATAAGAGAAAATCACGCGGTAGAGCTAAGTATTGCACAAGGTGGTAAGGATGTTGGTGGAACGACACAAACTAGATTGAACCCAACAATCGATCAATTAGTTAAGAATTATAATAAAATGAAGGACCAGGAAGAAATAGTGAAAATGATAGTTGTAAGTTGTTTGCCTTTCACTTTTGCTTCTTCGGATGCCTTTATTCATTATATTTAAGCAATTTATAATCCTATGTTTAATGGTATTCCTAAAAGTACTTGTCGGATCGATATTTTTAGACTCCATGCATAATATGTTTATTATTTATCTATATTATTAAAAAATATTTAATGTAGAATTGCTCTAACTTCTGATCTTGGTCGTGATGTTAATAAAAATAATTATTTAACAATTCCTTGTTACTGGATAGATAGTAATTTTAATATGCAAAAACTTTTTCTAACTTTTTTGTATGATGAAGATCGTAGACATTAGCTTTTTCTAACTTTAATGATGAATTTTTTTTTTATGTATTACTTTTGATAATACATCTGACAACAAGACTGTTATTGACAAGTTAAAAGTTCATTTCTTCGCCGTTACCTGAAATATTTCATGTTAAGTGTGCTTGTCATATATATAATTTAATTGTAAAAGATGGTCTTGAATTTTTTGAGCTCTATATTGAAAGCTTTCTTCAAGGAAATAATAAAAAAACAAGAATGAGAAAATTTAAAGTTAAATTGAACAAAATGGACTTAGATCGATATTAATGCCTGAAGAATCTGATATTAGATAGAGTTCTACTTATACTTATTTAAAAACTTGTCTTGCTTATAAAGTTTCTATTACAATGACTTTTAATTAATATTCTGATTCTTTTCCTGCATGTATGCTATGTGATTCTGATTGAGCTGCAATTGGTGATCTTGTCAAGGTTTTGAAATTCTTTTATATAGCTATGGTTGAATTTTTTGGTGCTTATTATCCTACTATTTGTAATATTTTAGCTTATTTAGCCGATATTTGTAGTTTGCTTAAAGAATTTAATAATAAAGAAGGTTACAAAGAAGTTATTAGTGCTATGTTTGCTAAATTTAATAAAATATTTTTATCCGCTTTGCCCAATTTACTTGGTTAGTGCTATACTAAATTCATGTATAAAATATAATACTATGTCCGAATTTAGTCATGTTATTTATACTTCTTAGAGATAGAGCTTGAAGAAGAACCTTCTTTGTTTACAACCGTGGTGGAAATAGTTACATGGAAATATTATATAACCATTATGCCGATTTACTTGATGTAGTTGTACCAACACATATCACTCCAACTTTCGGTTCTCAAGCTCCTGAGGAGCCATCATCTTCTAAAAGGCCAGCACATAATGATGTAGACACGTAATTTTGTCCCTTTCCAAAATCATTTTTTTACCCTTTCTTACCACGCATCTTCACCCATGTGATAAGTTTCCAAATAACAAAATCATAGAATTCATAACAAACTTTTAACAACTCATCCTAATAAAAATAACAACCTACCATAACAATTTTGACACATCACACCCCTACCCATATACTCCTTACCCGTGTACCCCCTGCCCCTTGGGGAATCTTCCACAGACTATTACACACACAGTACATTCACAGAGACCACTCTCTCAATTCATAGATCACAATACAAACACAATTCTCACAGGGACTAATTTTTTATGCACAAACACACAGTTATACAGACGTACACACTCACATAGTAGAATACACACACACACACCAAAAATCGTGAGGGAATGGGAGCAAAAAAGTACGAAAACGAGAACGAGAGGTTAATTTTTATGTTTTTTCGGTGAGAATCTCGCCAGAATCGGCGAAGGCTTTTCAAGTAAACCCACCCTTCACCAAAAACCACCAAAAAATAATACTTTTCTGTCACTGCCTGTTGTTGCCGGAGCTTTGGGTAAGCAATAACAATGACCCAGCTCCCTTCCATTACCAAACCCATCGGAAAAATGCCCAAAATAATACACCACCGCCGGAAATAAATAGATAAATCACCCTAAATGAACCCACCAAAAATTCAAATTAAACATCCCAAAAATGACCCCTTACCCCGTCGACCAGTTGATGAACTGTTTGGACTGCCGTCGAACAACCCGTAAGCTCCATTGAGGTTGAATCTTGTTGGTATTCAAGAGGGTAAAAAACAGTGAGAATTCAAGTTTTAGAATCTCGGTGGAAGTTTTGGTTCTAATCGATATTTGGGTTATTAATTTACTCAAGAGTTGAGGTTCTTGGTTTCGAGTTCTGGTGAAGCAGCTCCGTCCATTTCTTATCTCACTCTCAATTAATTCTAATTGTTTGATATTTTGGTGTGTTAAATTTATATTATGTGGACTTTATTTTCATTGATTTTGGATCATCGTGAGTGATTGTGGATATCGATTAGTTGATTCTATATCGAAATTGGTAATTGGTTGAGAATAATGTGAACTCATTTGGGGCAGGAAATCGACAATTGATAAAAGTGAATATTGGCTTGTGTTGATTAATTATTTTGTTCGATTTGAAACAGACGTTAATTTTATCGAACTTGATAGTATCATGATAGGTTGAAACGAATAGGCAAATGTAGGCCGGGTAGGTAAATTTAAGAATTATGATTATTGAATGCTTGAATGGTTTGAATGATTTTGTTTTATGACATTAAACATGTACTTATTTGGCCGGAAAATACTCCGAAATTATTTATACTTTTTTATCTGGAGAATGCATCGAAGGAGTTGTACTCGAAGGTGGTTCATGATCAAGACCCGATGCATCAGATAGAGCATAGTTTAGGATTAGTTTAGAATAGGATTTATGATTCTGCATTTTTCTATTTTAGGGATTGTATAATCCAGACTGGACATTATTTCAGTTTTGAATTTTGTTTGATTTGTTTGTTTTGCTTGTTTTATGTGTTTTGTTGGTCTCTTCATTTCATAGCATCAAACTAGCCGATATACTCCACGAAGCGATCGTGGTCGAACCACGAGATTGAGGGGTGCCTAACACCTTTCCCTTGGTCAACAAAATTCCTTAGCCAGAATCTTTGTTCATGGACCAGTTTTGAAAGAGTCAAAATATGATTTTGAAAAGGAATTTGCAAAGGTGACTTGACACACCAGATTTATGCCAAGTAGCGATTCTGAGTATAAATGTAAAAGAATCCTTTTCAAAATAGATTTATTTATCACTTAATAATAAAAATCCTTTCAAACTTTAAAATAAAATGAATCTTTTTGGTTAAAAAAGGAGTGTGACAGCTCTGGCGACTCTGCTGAGGATTTTTTTTGGAGTTGTCTCGACTTAGTTTGACATTATGAGTGTATAAACATTGTTTGTGTTATCGTTTGTTATTGTTTTGTCATTGATGGATGACGTGCTATGTGTTTACAATTTTTCTTTTATGTTTTATCGCTTTATATCTGTCATCATTTGCATAACCTGAGTCATTTGTTTTGCAATAAGTCTCAGAGTACACGTCGTGTACATGAACTTTAGTTGAGTCACCCTGATTTTAAGAGGGAGAGTCGTCGGACGTATAGAGTGGGTGAAAAGCTGTCACAGTCACTATCGATCATACGCTCCCCTGAACAACCTTGTTAGTAGACCCCAGCCAAGGTCAACTTATAGGTCATGCTTATCTGCATCATATTGAGACCTAGTGGAACCAACTTGATCCTTTGTAGGAGACTCACCCCTAAAGCATCCTTACGTGCTAATTGTTGCATCTCATTTGACGGATTGATTTGTGGAAAGCATGTGTTAGAATTAAAGGAGTGTGTGTTTAGGCAAGGAAAAAGAAAAGAGAAAAAAAAAAGAGTTTTGTAGTTTTTTAGTGTTCTTTATGGATTTTGTTTTTCACAATTCAAAAATTCAAAAAGATTTTTTATGTTTTGCAATAATTTTCCAAAAATAATAAATATCAAAAAGATTTTCCTTTTGTTTCTTTAGTAAGCATTCAGAATTCGAAAACTCCAAAAAGATATTTTTTTTCAATAGGAACTTTTTATAAAAGAAAAATTCAAAAAAGATGGTAGAAGTTTTGTATATTTCACATAACGAAAATACCAAAAAGATTTTTCTTTCATAGTTGTTGGTGTCATTTTTATGTGTAGTGTCAAATTGAAAAATCAAAAAAGATTTTATTGACGTTTTTCATTGCCAGTCTTTGTCATGTCTCTCAAGTCGTGGTTCAGTCTGTCCGTTACTGTTTAATTGTCAAATCTGGACGAACTACGCACACCTGATTCTCCTCTCTCGAGAGTAAGATATGTAGGCAACCCTTCTAGGGTTCGATGATCTTATTCTAAAATCGAAAAATATTTTTTTCACTCTTCATTTAGAGTAGGTGTCATTTACATCTTTAAAAGAAAACTACAAAAATATTTTTCTTTAATAGATTCAATTTTCATTTTCGTATGAACTTCAAAATCGAAAACCCATTAAGAGATTTTTCTTTGATAATCATAGGTTTCATTTTATATAGGGGTGTTAACGCTGAAAAATTCAAAAAAAGATCTTCGTAAATTCTTTTGATAATTTTCTTATTTTCTTTTCTTCTTAAAGTTTCAAGAAAAAGAAAAAAAGAAAAGAAAAAGAGTTTAATTGGCCATTTTGGCAAGACTTCACGAACTACGCACACATGATTCTCCTCTCTCATGGGTGATATACGTAGGCACCCTTCTTGGGATCGGTGATCTTTTCAAAAGAAAAAAAAAAGAGAAAAAAGATTTTGAAAAAGTGTTGAACTCTAACACATTTGTTATCTCTTGTTCAGTTAGTTTAAAGTGGTTTATTTATGGAATTTTGGCTGGACCTATGTATTGCACCAAGTTAAAGAAAAAGTTATGGCCAACAGGGATACCGAGGTTGTTGTCACTAATCAGATAGGGAGTTCGGAGAATGAGAATTTAGAAGCTAATGAAGAAATTCAAAAATTAAGGCAGCAAATGATAGATATGCATCTTGCTTGGGCTAATGGGTTGCCTCCTCCTCTATTTCCCACTGATAATCTGAAATATCTCTCTTGCTTGCCTCCAGTGTCACATGCATAGTGCCCTATTTTTGTTGACCAGCCACAACATGCATCAAGATTTACTTTGGGAAAACACTATTCTAACATTTCCAATATTCCTCTCCTAGCTCCTCAATACAAAACTACCACATACTCGGCTCCACCTGTAATTCCCATTTTTACAGCTCCACCCCCACATAAAGCTCCAAATTCTGAGGGCCATCCAATGGTTATACTTCCTCACTCTACAAGCAAGCCTATATTAAATATTTCTGGTGATCAACATTATGCTCTTGAGGCCACATTTAAGTTAACTTGTCCTTCTGTACTCACCCGCCTGAATTTTCTCTTAATGCTGAAAAGCCTGTTACGACAGAAGGACAGGATAAAATGGCCAAAAAATTAAAGAGTTTAGAACAGGCCATGAGAAACTTGCATGGACTCGAGGGTTATAAAACTGCCTCGTATAAAGATCTGTGCAAGTTTCCAGGTGTTAACCTTCCTCTGTGTTTTAAAATGCTGAAGTTTGAGAAGTATGATGGACACGATGATCCCGTAGCACATTTGAGACGTTATTGTAACCAACTAAGGGGCGCCGGAGGGAAGGAAGAATTACTCATAGCTTATTTCAGGAAGAGTCTTTCAGGTCTAGCTTCAGAATGGTTTGTTGACCAAGACATCGACAAGTGGAATAGTTGGGATGACCTAGCTAATGAATTCATGCAACAATCCTAATACAATATGTAGTTGATCCCTGACGATAAATCCCTAACTAATATGAAGAAGAAAAGTACAGAAAATTTTAGGGAGTATGCGATTAGATGGCATGAACAGGCTGCTAGGGTGAAACCGTCAATGAAAGAAAGTAAGATGGTAAAGGTATTTATTCAAGCATAGGACGAAACATATTGCCAATACTTTTCACCTGCATTAGGTAAGGCATGTATTGAGGTCCTTAAAATAGGGGAGATGATAGAAGATGGAATTAAGATTGGTCACATTGTGAGTTTTGTAACATTGAAAATGACTACTCAAGCAATTTAAAAGCGACTAATCACTCCTAAAATTCATTATACTCTGTCCCCCCACCTCCATATCCAGTATATAATGCACAACCACATGTTCTACCCCTATCTTACCCATAATGGCACACACCAACTCCTCAGAGTTGTCCTCTAACTCCACAAACATACCAAAGCCCTTCTAGGACCGATTTTCAATCTAATCCAAACAATGAAGTAAGGCAGAAGTTGGGAGATAGCTTCACACTAATTGGAGAATCGTATGCCAATTTATTTTAGATATTGGTACAATGGGGCATGATCACTCCTCTCTTTGGGCACACTCCTAATCCGCATTCAAGAAATTTTGATCCTAATATACGATGTGCGTATCATTCTGATGTTCAGGGTCATAGTATTGAAGATTGTCGGGATTTGAAAAGGGAAATTGAAAAGATAATTCAAGATAAATTAATTATGGTGCAGAATATTGACAGTGAGGAAAGCTTTAGTCATGCTGATATGCGAACCAGTGGTTAAGATGTCAAGCTCAACAATTAAGAAGTCACTCCTCTCCTTGCTAGAATGGATGATTGGTAGCTTATTTTTTTCTGTTGTCCAAATTATTTCAGTGTTGTAGTTCGGAATGTATCTTGTTTTGTCCCTTTGTTGTTTATGTTCAAACCCTTCTATCTTTCATTTCAACTAAATAGAGTGTCCCTTTTCCCTTTGTGTTTTAAATATGTGTTGTTTGTTTGTTTTTTACACAGTAAATTTTATGTTGACTCTAGTGATATGACATGGTTGCAGAATTTTCAGCTAGATCATAAAATCCAATTTGAGCATGAACTTTGAATCAGAGGGCTAAAGTTAGAAAAAGCATTTGAGAAATAAGTAGCGTGTTAAGACATTTAGTGACCATATTAAAGCCTTCTTTCAAAATTAAGGATATTATTTTAAGAATCACAAGAATAACTTGGTCATCAACTGATAAGCATATCTCAATTAGGTCAAATAGTGGACGTATGCTCCCTATATCAAGAAAAATAGTAAGATATTCAGCCCCACGAAAGCATGGATCATTCGATATGAGGGATGTACAACAAATGTGGAGTTTTATGTTTGACAAGTATAAAAGAAGAGGTGGCACACATGCTCAGTTAAAGTTAGTGTATTTAAAGTGTCACTAATGATCTTCATCTTTCACTTCATATTGCATGATATATACTTGTATTTTCAAGAATTGATATGATGAAAGCATTTCATTCTGCTATCCAAACATTATGTCATCCTTTGTTTACCCCATTTGAGCCTTAGTTCTATTTTATTTCATACCCCTCTTTTGGGAATCAAGATAAAGTCAGCAAAACTCAAAAGAAAAGTTTCAAGCAAAAGAATATGAGTTAGAAAATTTCAAAAAAAAATAAGGAAAAAAATGTTCAAAAATAAAGAAAAGGGAAGAGTGTCAAGAAAAATAGAGCCAGAAAAGGTCCTAAAGAGAAAAAGAGTCAGCAAAAGAAAAAAAGAAATCAAAATCAAGTAAAATAAGTTGTCAGAATTACGTGTGGCCTGATTATACTCTCTCGGGAGTAAGATACGTAGGATACCCTACACGGGGCTTGGCCCAACCAAATTAACAATCTAGAGTCACCCAGCTAAAAGAAACTGGGGCATGAGTTAATCCTCATTGTTTGAGTCAATTTCAAAAGTTGTAACTCCTACCTACTTCAACTGTCGTTTGGGCTTCATACTATCCTTTCTTTCTAACCCTATACAAAATCCAAGTTACAACCAAAGAAAAACCTTCAGATCAATCTTTGAGAATAGTAAGGCTAAGCATACAATGCATATGATAATACATTTTGGGAACTTCTTTTCTTCCTTAGTATAAAGAATTAGGAGAGAAATAAAAATGAGAGAGTCTTATTGGTGAAAACTCTCACGGGCACCGTAAGATGGTTATAAGTTGAGAGAGATTAAAATGAGATAGTTTTATCAGTGAAAACCCTCACGGGTACCGTAATATGGCTATGAGTTGAGATAAATGAAATTAATAGAGTCTCATAGGTGAAAACCCTTACGGACACTATAAGGAAATGGTGAGCTGAGAAAAATAAAATGAGAAAGGCTTGTTGGCGAAAACCCTTCAAGGCATCACCAGCCAAATGAGGTCTCTGAATGCAATTGTCCCAAGGAAGCAACTCAGTTTCAGGGGCATTAACTCAATAACAATTGGTGAAAGTTTGGATGGAAAGATCAAGTAGCTTTATCCAAAATGCATGTTATAATCATTAGAGTTGACTGTTATTTTCGAATAAATCCCTCTTTTCTCCTTTTCAATGGGGACATTCATTGTATTTTCTTTCTTCTCTATAGTTTTCGTTTTATTTCTTGAGTCGGTAATCCAAATAAAAAAATAAAAAAAAATAAAAAAATAATTGTCATTTTTCTCGTATTTTTGAGTCAGATCCATGTCAAAACAAGTGAGAAAAGATTTCAAAATTGGATACCAACTTCTTCAATTGCACAAAGCAAGACAAAAAGACCAGTGCATGAAAGAGATATGTTTGTGAGCTGAAATAAGACATGCAAAAAGTTTTGTCAACAGACAAGTCTGGAAACTCATGGAAATACTGAGGTTCAAAGGGTTTATCTGAAAAGCCTGGCAAATTAGAGATACCGTGTTTGTTTCAGAGTCACTCTTAATAATATAAGTTTGTGTCAATGATCCAGCAAGTAAATGATATATGCTAATGGTTGGAAGCAAAGTTAAATGTGACGAGGGCAAGAACGTTTTTCGTGAAAGCCAAAGCCACAAACCAACCACCATGTTTTAAACTCACAAGTTTTCTTTGATAAAATAGGAAACATGTTACCTTCAAATCAAGAACTTCAGAGCATAAATATCAAGGGCTGCAATGCCTCACTTCTACAAATGCAGGATGCAATGTTGCTGCACAGGTTTGATAATTAAATCATGGTAAAAATTCATCATCCTATATCCCTCGGAGATATACTTCCTTGTCCAGGTTATTCAGTTTTCAATTGCTAGGTGATACACTTCTTAAATTAAACCTTCACTCCTAGAAGATGTACTTTTTAGTTGAGTCATTTCCTTTGGCTCCTAGAAGATGTACCTTCTAGTCTAGTCATTCCCCTTGATCCTAGAAGATGTATTCTCTAGTCGAGTCATTCTCTTTGACTCCCAGAAGATGTACCTCCTAGTCGAGTCATTTTCCTTGATTCCTAGAAGATGTACTTTCTAGTTGAGTCATTTCCTTTGACTCCCAGAAGATGTACCTCTTAGTCGAGTTATTCCCTTTGATTACTAGAAGATGTACTTTTTAGTCGAGTCATTACCTTTGATTCCCAGAAGATGTACCTCCTAGTCGAGTCATTCCTCTTGATTTCTAGAAGATGTACTTACTAGTCGAGTCATTCCCTTAGACTCCTAGAAGATGAACCTCCTAGTCGAGTCATTCCTCTTAATTCCTATAAGATGTACTTTCTTTTTGAGTTATTTCCTTTAACTCTTAGAAGATGTACTTTTTAGTCGAGTCATTCCCCTTGATTCCTAAAAGATGTACCTTCTAGTCGAGTCATTCCCCTTGATTCCTAGAAGATGTACTTTTTAGTTGAGTCATTCCCCTTGACTCCCAGAAGATGTACCTCCTAGTCGAGTCATTCCCCTTGATTCTTAGAAGATGTGCTTTCTAGTCGAGTCATTTCCTTTGACTCCCAGAAGATGTACCTCCTAGTCGAGTCATTCCCCTTGAATCCTAGAAGATGTACTTTTTAGTTGAGTCATTCCCCTTGACTCCTAAGAAGATGTACCTTCTAGTCGAGTCATTCCCCTTAATTCATAGAAAATATACTTTCTAGTTGAGCCATTTCCCTTGACTCCAAGAAGATGCACCTTCTATTCGAGTCATTACCCTCGACTCCTAGAAGATGTACTTTCTAGTCGAGTTATTTTCTTGGACTTCTAGAAAATGCACTTTCTAGTCGAATCATTCTAATTAACCCGTAGAAGATGCATTTCCTTGTTTGGGTTTTTCAAGTAGTTATGATATGACTTTCACAAAAGTCCTCTAATGATAAATTGGGCAAAAAAATTTAATTCACGTTGTTTGGAACTTTACTTTTATGGCAAATGGAATCACTCTTTATAATAATCTTTGTTTGGGATAATTTTCTTTCTAGTTTTAAGGTAATTTCAGGAGCCCACCTGAAGAACAATACGAATAAATGAAAAGTCAAGCAAAGAGTTGAAGAAATTGCAAGTCAGGAGCCCGCCTGGAGAACATGGTTAAAAAATTATAAGTCAGGAGCCCGCCTGAAGAACAGGGTGATGAAATAGCCAGCCAAGAGTCAAGGAAAGATGCATAGATAGGACTTTTGTAATTTCAATTATATTTTAACTTGTAATTTTCATTTTTGATGTAATGAAAGAGCCGCGTACCGGAACCTCGATGGGATCTCACTCGACTCTCTCAATCGGTTGTCCTTCTTCCATCTATTTCTTTCTACGAATAATGGTTGGGTCAAAATTTGGTCTTGTTGTCTACTTCTTTGTTTGAAAATACTTTGTGTTTACACCCAAAGAGTGGCATGACGTAGACACATAATTTTTCTGTCCCCAAAGTCATATTTTACCATTTTTACCCTGTTTTATCACGCACCTTCACCCATGTGATAAGTTCCCAAATAACAAAATCATAACAATTCATAACAAACTTTTAACAACTTATCCTAACAAAAATAACAGCCTACTATAACAACTTTAACACATCACACCCCTACCCATATACCCTCTACCCGTGTACCCCCTGCCTCTTGGGGAATCTTCCACAGACCATCACAACACATATACACAGAATTACCCTCTCAATTCACAGATAACAATACACACATAATTCTTACAGAGACTAATTTTTTACGCACAAACACACAATTATATAGATGCACACACTCACATAGTAGAATACAAACATACTCACCAAAAATCGAGATGAAATGGGAGAAAAATAGTGAGAAAATGAGAGCAAGAGATTGATTTTTTGAGTTTTATCAATGAGAATCTCGCCTGAATCGGCGACAACTCTTCGAGTAAACCCACCCTTCACCAAAAACCACCGGAAAACAACCCTTTTTCGTCACTGCTTGAGCTCGCCGGAGCTCTGGCGAAGAAATAACAATGACCTAGATCCCTTCCATCACCAAACCCGCCAAAAAAATGCCAAAAATAATACATCACCACCGAAAATCAATAGAAAACCTCCCCAAATGAACCTACCAAAAAATTTGACTTAAATATCTCAAAACTGACCCCTTACCCCGTCAACCAGTTATTGAACTATTTGGACTGCCGTCGAACAACCCGTAAGCTCCATTGAGGTTGAATTTTGTTGGTATTCAAGAGGGTAAAAAATAGTGGGAATTCAAGTTTTGAAATCTCGATGGAATTTTTGGTTCTAATTGAGATTTGGGTCATTAATTTACTCAAGAGTAGAGCTTCTTGGTTTCGAGTTCTGGCAAAGCAGCTCCATTCAGATAATTTGATGATTTGAAATAAATTAAGATCCATTTCTTATTTCACTCTCAATTAATTCTAATTGTTTGATATTTTGGTGTGTTAAATTCATATTGTGTGAACTTTATTTTCATTAATTTTGGAGATATTTTGGATTATCGTGAGTGATTGTGGATATTAATTAGTTGATTCTATATCGAAATTGGTAATTGGTTGAGAATGATGTGAATTCATTTGGGGCGGAAAATTGACAATTGATAAAAGTGAATATTGATTTGTGTTGATTAATTATTTTGTTCGATTTAAAACAGATGTTAATTTTATCTAACTTGATAGTATCATATTAGGTTAAAACAGATAGACAAACGCAGGCCGGGTAGGCAAATTTAGGAATTATGATTGTTGAATGCTTGAATGGTTTGAACAAATTTGTTTTATCTCATTAAATATGTACTTACTTGGTCGGGAAATGCCCCAAGGATATTTGTACTACTTTATCCATGGAATGCTCCAAAAGAGTTGTACTCGAAGGTGGTTCATGATCAAGGCCCGAGGCATCGAGTAGAGCATAGTCTAGGATTAGTTTAGAATAGGATTTACAATTCTGTATTTTTCTATTTTTGGGACTGTATAATCTAATTGGACATTATTTTAGTTTTGAATGTTGTTTGATTTGTTTGTTTTGTTGGTCTATTCATTTCATAGCGTCAAACTAGCCGATCTACTCCACGAAGCGATCGTCGTCGAACCGTGGGATTGAGGGGTGCCTAACACCTTCCCCTCGATCAACAGAATTCCTTAGTCAAAATATTTGTTTGTGGACCAGTTTTGAAAGAGTCAAATGTGATTTTGAAAAATAATTTTCAAAGGTGACTTGACACACCAGATTTTTGTCAAGTGGCTACTCTGAGTTTAAATGTAAAAGAATTCTTTTCGAAATAGATTTTCATTCTTTGTCACTTAATAATAAAACCCTTTCAAACTTTAAAATCATATATTCTTTTTGGTAAAAAAAGGGTGTGACAAGTGGTTTTCTTGATTACTTTTTTGATTTAAATGTTTGGGACAAGGTTGCGACTTCAACATACATAACAAGTTCTTGGAAAGAGCTAACGTATTCTCTTCAACAACCGATAGAGGATAGTAGAGCAAAGATCAACGCATTGGATTGGTGGAAGAATAATGAAAGAAAATATCCTGTTCTTTCAAGATTAGCTAGAAATATATTGAATGTTCTAATGTCAACCGTTGCATCAGAGAGTGCTTTTAGTCAGGGATGACAACAATGTGGAGACAACCGAAACTCATTTGGAAGTAATGCTATGAATGTTCTAGTTTGCCTTTGAGATTTGATCAGAGCGGAATGAAGAAATCAAGGAATGGAGGTGGAGCCGAAAGACGAACAAAATCTTGAAGAAATTATGACTTTCAGGGAGAACTCAACACAATCAAGTTCAATGCATGGTTTTGCCCCCATTGATTTTGACTTTCTTATGGCAGTTCCCATTAATATTAACATGCATGAGATGAAAAAAAATGATGCAAAATTTATAGATTTTTCATTCATGTAAATTATAAGTTTTGGATCATTTTACAATCAATAAAATAAAACATTCATTCACTCCTTACTTTGTGATTTTTTTTCTTTTAAATTGAATTTCTAGTTTGAATTAAATACTTGAAATATATTAATATCAAACTTTACACTAAGTAATAAACATAACAAACATATATACACATATAATGAAAAAATAAATATCTTTTAAGTTCAAATATAATGAAAACATATAATTAATATATGTTCAAAACTTGAAGTATTATTATGTTAAGTAGCATACATAGTAATCTTGTATGTATATATATGTTTTCTAAAGTACTATAACATGTAATGTATATATTTTTCAACTTTCAAGTGATATTTAAAGTAGTATATATTCTACGTATATGTGTATATATTTTCTATAGACTCTAAAGTAGTATATATTTAACGTATACATGTCTATATGTTTTCTAAAGTAGTATATATAGAGTGTATATATGTTGTATGTATATTATTTCAAGTGGTATTTAAAGTAGTATATATTCTACATAAATGTGTATATATTTTCTATAGACTAAAATAGTATATATTTTATGTATACATGTACATATGTTTCTAAAGTAGTATTATATATAATGTATATATTGTACGTATATATGTGCATATATTTTCTATAGAATCTAAACTAGTATATGTTTAAAGTATACATGTGTATATGTTTTCTAATGTAGTATATATTTAGTGTATATATGTTGTATGTATATTATTTGAAGTAGTATTTTAAATCGTATATATATATATATATATATATATATATATAATATTGTACATATATATGTGCATATATTTTCTATAGAGTCTAAACTAGTATATATTTAAAGTATACATGTGTATATGTTTTCTAAAGTGGTATATATTTAGTGTATATATATTGCATGTATGTTATTTAAAGTAGTATTTTAAGCAGTATACATATATTATATTGTATGTATATATGTGCATATATTTTCTATAGAATCTAAACTAGTATCTATTTAAAGTATACATGTGTATATGTTTTCTAAAGTAGTATATATTTAGTGTATATATGTTGTATGTATATTATTTAAAGTAGTATATATACATTATATTGTATGCATATATGTGTATATATTTTCTATAGTCTCTAAACTAGTATATATTTAATGTATACATGTGTATATATTTTCTAAAGTAGTATATATTTAGTATATATATATTGTATGTATATTATTTAACGTATTTAAAATGTATATATGTTTGTATATATAGAAAAAAATATGTAAATTTGAATTTAATTTTTTTTTTTTTTAAATTTGATTGGTCAAAACCGAATATACACTAAGTGGGCTGGTTCTGGTCTATTTCAGCAAATTTCACTGTTTGGGCCTTGACCGGACTATCCCTTTAAGAGTGACCCGGTAACGGCCCGACCCAGAACCCGGTAAAATTACGTGGGCCAATGCCGGTTTGAACAAGACCGGCCCGATTAACAGGACTGAATTAGAGTTTCGAATTTGAAAAAATAGATTTCCTATACTAAATTTAGGAGAGAAATGATTTCTTAGGCAATTTACATATTTTTTTAGTTTATGGTATTTTATGAAAGATCTTCATTTTTTTAAAGTATTCCGACTCATATATTTAACGGTGTTAGGATATGACCATCATAATTATTAGGATCCCCGCATATTTTAAGTGTAATTTTTAACCTAAGGGGTTGTTTGATATGGAAATGAAATAAACAAAGTTATAATGAGATAATCACATGGAATAAGTTATCCACCATATGCATGAGTAACTTGTTTCATCATTATAGTGTAAAGAATGAAATAAATAATTTCGAAACAATTAATACTCTTAACCAAATAAATGTAAGATAAAATAATCGTACATCTTATTTCAGAATTATTATCCGGTATCCCTCCTATCAAACAATTCCTAAATATATGATATTTATAAGTGTTTCTTTTTTCATATAAAAAAGAGGGATAGTATGTATTTAAATTCGTAATTTGTCAGGAATAAGTACTTATTCTTTGGTGGAGTCGAACTTGTGTCTTTGACATGAAAAGAACGATAATTAGTTTGTAATTTTCTAATATCCTTTTTTCCTACGAATAAATTCTCTAGTGATAAGTAAAATGAATGTTCGATAAAATATTAAAAGAAAATAAACATGTACTAACTTTCATGTATTATTAATCCCTTTATTTGAGACACTTTTTTTAAACCTATATATAACTAGTTATATTTCTTTGTTTGACAATACATAGCAAATTTTGATATGAGAATTACCAAGATTATTAATGCATGCATTAGCACTGTTAAAAAACAATTTCCTTTCAAGTGCCTCAAATCTACAGAATTTGAGGGTACTTTTATAAATATATTTTTTAAAAAAATTATGCCGTGCATATTATTTTTAATATATTACACTAAATAGTCGATAAAAATAATTAATCTTAGCATAACTAATTTTAATATTACTAATCTACCATATTCAATACTATTCATGTACGTCGTATCGAAACATAGTATATCTCTTCTGATATGTAAGTAGACACTTAAAGTTTGAGAGGTCCTATATACCTCTTAAACAATTTCAAATTTGTTGTGAATGTATTTACATTATACTAAATGTCTATCAAGAATATAGATAAGATCTATTAAGATATAGTTGATATCTATCAGGATTGAAGTATCTATCTTTTAGAGAGCAACTAAGAGTAATTTTTTCTATAAGTAGAGGGGTTTTATTCATTGTAAATCATCCTCAAAAGGATCTCAAGAGAAATAAGAATTATTCTCTTCTCTCCCTATTCTTGTTGTTCTTTGCTTTATATTTTATAATACATTATCAACACGAGTCTCTAATTTATCGAATAAAATTTGGTTTTCTTTCTTACAAAGTCAAACATCACTGATGCATGATTCTTTTAGTGAAGAAGAACAGTTGATTACCGTATGATATTCGCACTCTCGGGATACCGTATATCCAGAATGGAATACTTCTTATCCTAAGATAAGTATTAACTATTATTATAATAGTACTATATGTTTTAAAGTTTGAATATGTGTGCACAGGTGCTATTCTTAGTGATATAATTGTTGGTAATTTATGTTGCCTTTATTTTGACATGGATGACAATTTTCTTGGTGCTTTTATAAACGTATTAGCTGTCGTGAAGCCAATCACTATTTATAATAGTGTGTCAATTTCTTTATATAATTGGTGGCTCACTTTTAATATATAGATCCTTGGATATTAAGTTTATAATCTTGTTGGATACACTTTTTATGTGTAACATTATATGTATAACAAGTTTTATATCTCGTTGATTCATTGGATATGAGGTAATCTAATTGGTTCGGGATAATTTATCCCTTAAATTTGTTCACGAAGAATAATATTATTAGAAGGTATGATGATGGATTTAAGTCTCAACCCATTAACACATCGGGTTAGAGTCCCAGTGATCAAGATGTTAAGATATTGGATTCAAGTCTCATCGATTTATGCCTAAGACGCCTTTATATAGATAAGATATTGAGTTTGAATCTCAATACACCATATTGATAATATTATGATGGCTAAGGCAAAATAATGGGTGTTTGGTGAAAAATCACGAAATATATCCTGTTGATATGTTCCATTCCATGAAGTGAATGTGATGACACTATATGATAGGTCTGAAAGATGACAATTCGCTCCATTCTTTAAGTGAATATGGTAGCAATATGTGATATACTTTGAAAGACATGTATGCCTCGATGTGCTCCTAAAGTAGCAATATCATGAAAGAGATTATAAGCTATCAAAATTTGATAGACTTAAGGCACGATTATATATTCCATTCCTGGGGAATGAGAATTTCGATTGTCTTAAGTACATATCCATTCCCTAAGGTGAATTCGATAATATTTAGTAAATCTTATTAATACAAACATGTACTTTATTGTGATGGTATCACAATTCACCTCCGAAAAAGGCAGAATAACTGAGAAGATTTATTTTGAAATCTACTTCTAAAGTAGTAAATTTGAAATTTATTCATGTAATATTAAATCTAAAATTTACTAAAGAAAAAAAATACATGTCATGGTAAACTTGTGTTTACTATTATAAATGAGATCATAAGTTGATATGAGCGATTGTGACATCTCGAAGATGTACATATTGAGTATTAGACATGTAATGAAGAACTAGAAGATTCAAGAATTGTTTATGTCGCTTGTTATCATGTTAAGTTGGTTGGAACAACTAATATTGGGATTGGATCCCTTACAATTTAAAAATTATAAAAGGTGAATAAGGACCCGTTCACCTGTCATGTGATCACTTGTACGTTTATTGTGAACCCGCAGTTTGACATTCATAAAGTTACTTACTCAATAAAATTGAGATAAGAGCATAATTTTTAGATTGTGTAATCAAGATAATTCATCTTGATGATGAGGTTTGGCATTGAATGCCTTCAATAAATAGCTGAACCATTGCTAATAAGAACAAAACTTCAGTGTTGGTTTGAAATATGATATGTTATATATAATAACACTTGTATGCATTATATCAATAAATTATGATTATTTCTTCCCTCTCAATTGGTTCAAGGCCAGGAACCAACTATTCTATCTAATATTTTTGATGTGCGGTATACGATTAGTGAATATACCATGATGCACAAAGATGAATTTCTCAAAAAAAATGAAGAATGTACGTTAGTTTTCCTAACATAAGGGGGAGATTATAAGAAGCTATGAAATATGTTAGAAATTATCATCATATCCTCATTTAAAAGACAATTCAAGTCAAATACCGAAAACATCTCATATTAAGCCGCAAGTTCTCCTATTTTATGTCTCTAAAGGACAAAGTCTATGCATGCGTGAAGCGTGGTAGACCAATCAGTTCCATACGAAATAATCCTTAAAAAGAATAAGGAGAAAATAATCATAATAAAAAGGCAATATTCTCTTGAAGATCCTACGGCATAACACATCATGAAACCTTCTGAGAGGTTCAAGTACCTAAAAATAATAAAGTGATGAGATCTCAAATTATTATGTCACACTGTGAACCGAAGTAAAATGAGAAATCATCGATGATATCCTTGATACAATATTGGTGCAATATTGTGGAAGATTATGAGGATCTGAATTCTATATTTATTTAAGCTTGCTGACGTAGAAATATTTATCAAGTGACGTGAAAGCATTCATCTTGGTAAGCATAAGAATTATTTGATTTGCAGCCCAGATACCTGAAGATGTCACTCATGAAATGTTGAATATTGTCACTTGACAAAATCTAAATGAAAACTTTTTAAGGATTCAAAATGTTTGAAGCAAATAAAAGTTTCTGGGATACTTATTTAGAATCCTCATATTGTATAAGCTTATAGCTTGAAAATTATTGAAACTCTTGGAGTGTTTTTAAAATAAATAGATTATTTACCGAAATGAGAAATATACCAATTTGGATAGGTTATGAAGTACCATATCTTAGTGCAATTGGTGCACTCATGTATCTTGCAAATATTGTAAGGCCTGATATAACTTTTTTAGTAAAATTATTAGAAAGGTATAGTTCTGCTCCTACTATGAAACATTAGAATGAATCAAACACATATCAATATGTTCACACGTGGGGATACTTCCATATCTTGGAGATATACAAAGCAGTCTATCGTAGCCACTTCATCGAATTATGCTGAGATAATAGCTATTCATGAAGCAAGCCGAGAATGTGTGTGGCTAAGGTCCATGATATATCTCATTTGAGAAAAATGTGGTTTGGAATGTGACAAAGTACCCATGATTTTATATGAAGATAGTACAGCATGGATAGCACAACTTAAGGGAGGATGCATAAAAGGAGATAGAAAGAAACAAATTTCGCCAAAGCTTTTCTATACACATGAGCTACAAAAAAGAATGATAATATTAACGTGCAATAGATTTGTTCAAGAGACAATGTGACTGATTTATTCATTAAGTCTATCCTTTTGCGACTTTCAAGAAGATGATGAATAAGATCGGGATGCAAGAGTTCATTGATGTTCTCATCAGGGAGAGAAAATATGCGTTGTACTCTTTTTCCCTTTCAAGGTTTTGTCCCACTGGATTTTTCCTTTAAGGTTTTTAATGAGGCATGTTAGAGATGTGTACTCTTTTTCCTTCACTAGATTTTTTTCCACTAGATTTTTTCTAGTAAGGTTTTAACGAGGCACATTATCTATCTAAGAGAGTGTTGTGAATTTATTTACACTATAGTAAATGGCTATCAAGACTATAGATAAGATCTATCAAGATCTAGTTGATATCTATCAGGATTGAAGTATCAATTTTGTAGAGAGAAACTAAGAATAATTTTACCTATAGATAGAGGGAATTTATTCATTGTAAATCATCCTCAAGGATCTCAAAATAAATAACAATTTCTCTTTTTTATCTCCATATTCTTCTTGTTCTTTGCTTTATATTTCATAATAAAATTGATTTTAATATGTCTTTTTTATTCTAGTCATGATGAGTGTAGTTCACTCTCCTCGAGAGAGTGAGACAAATGGAGAAAAAAATGAACATTGTTTTTTAAATCAAAAAGTTGGCCTTGGGCATCTTATTAACCAAAATATGTTTCGGTCCAAAAAAAAGAGAATATTTTTTTATTTGTTAAACATATTTTGTAATTTTCTCTTTTTATTTTAGTTTCTTCTTCTTTTTGTTTCTCTCTTTCTTTTCTATATTACTTAGCTACTAGCAATGGTGGGTTTCATAACTGGTGACGTTTATTTTAAATAAAAATATTGAAAAGCTAACAAAAAGTGAAAAAAAAAGTGGAGAGGAAGATGATTTATCAACCACCATTTTTTCGATGAAAAAAATTCGACCATAAATAAATGACAGAGTAATGGTGGTTAGCCATTATAGCTTCAGCCGCTTGTGACGAAGTTTCTTGATTTCTTTTTAACATAAATATATTTGTATAATTTCAAAGGAATGAAATTACATAAAATAGTGATCATTGTTTTTTTCTCATTGTTGAAGAAGGATAACACTCATTGTGACTTAGTTTGCATAGGATTATTATTCTTGGTACATAACTTAGTCTAGGACTCTATGGACATGATTAGTCTAGGACTCTTATGTCATTTGCATGTATATATATATATGGCAGTGTATTTTTAATAATAAATTAATCAAAAATTCTATCATGGTATCAGCGCCCTAAGAGGTTAAGACAACCCAAAAAGAAAACCTACGGCTAGAGAGACAGAAACTTTACACCAGCTTCAATGGTGGGCGACACCACATCATCAACTCCCTCTTTGTCGGGAACAATTATTTGAACATAGACTTCCATGATCACCACCCTACCATCTCCTAGTCTTGCTCATTAGTTACTACTTAAACTTACACCATCTAATTTTTTACTATGGAAGACGCAATTCCCTTCGATGGTTCGAGGTTGTGGACTTGGCCATCATATTGATGGTACTCAGGTGATTATAGATAAGTTTCTGTCCTATTGACAACCTAAACCAAGCTATCACGTTTGGTTGAGAGAAGATCAACTTTTGCTAAGTATGATCATCGCTTCCGTATCTGAAGGAATATTATCCTAACTAGTTAGTGCTGAGACGACTCAAACAACCTAGAACAAATTGGTTGCTGCCTATACTTCAGGTTCAAAGCCTCAAATTAGTGAGTTGAATACACAACTACACATATTGCAGAGAAAAAAATACTAGTATCGAGTCCTATATGCAAAAGGAGAAAGAGATTACGGACAAGTTGGATGCATTGCAACATCCTTTTGCTAATGATGATTTATTCAATTTCATACTTGCTGGACTAGGACCAGCCTATCATCCCTTTATAAGATCTCTTGTAGCGCGTCAAGAGGATATCTCATTTGACGCTTTATATAGATTATTCTTGAATAAAGAACGACAACTAAAGAGAGATAAGACTCTCAATGTCATAGCACCCACAACACACTACACTCATATTTTCTTTTCCCCCTCAATCGTGGTCGTGGTCGTGGTCGAGGTAGAGGTAACAGGGGTCGTGAGCATTCTCAAAATCATGGTTATTCTTAGAGTATTCAACAACATGGTTTCCAGAGCTCCACACAATCCTCTAGTATCCCTTATTCAACATCAAATATGTCAATAATTATTTGTTATAGTTGTGAAGGAAAAGTCCATATCGTACGAGTATACCCATCATCTAAGACATCTAATGGCACTTGGGCTTCTGGACGACCTATCTCCAACCTAGAAACTACCTAAAATTCACCAACCTAAAAATTGGTTGATCGATAGGGCACCACATATCATCTAACATCTGATCTTGATAACCTTGGCATTCATTCTGAATATCAAGGCCCCGAGGAAGTAACTCTAGGTAATGACTTTAAATTACCAATCTCTCATATAGGTGCAAGCTCTATTATTGCTTCCGACAAAAAAATTGAACTTGAAGATATTCTTCATGTTTTAACTGCTACTCAAAATTCAATTTTTATTAGTTCTTTTACTGCATCTAACATGTTTTTGTTGAATTCTTTCCTAACTATTGTTTGATTAAGGATTTTTCAAGAGGGTATCACTATACATAAGGCAGACTAACAAAGGACTATACTCACTTCCTGTGACAAGATTAGCATCTCTAGCTTCTTTTGTAGCTTCTCTTGGTATTTGGCATGCTCGTCTTCCCCATGTAGCTTATTCTACCGTTTGTCAAGAATTAACATATATTGTTTTACATTATAGTAAATCTCATAGCTTATACACTACTTGTGCTGTTAATAAAAGTCATAAGATTCTCTTTAGTGATTCTAGTTTTCAAGATTCTGGCTCTCTTGATTTAATTTGTTCGGATGTTTGGGGAATTTACCCGGTTGCTTCTAATGATGGCTGTCGCTATTATGTGATATTTTTTGATCATTTCAGTAAATACACTTGGATCTATTTTCTTTGCTTTAAATCTAATATTCTTTTTGTTTTTATTCAATTTCACACTCTTGTTGCAAAATACTTTGGTCGTCCTATTAAATGCTTTCAAGATGATTGGGGAGGGATTTTCAAGCATTAACTAATTATTTATGTGATAATGGACTTATACAACGTGTTTTTTGTCCTTACATTCCCGAACAAAATGGTTGTGCAGATTGCAAATATAGGCATATTGTCGAGACTGGTAGAGCATTATTACACCATGCCAACGTCCCTTCTCATTTTTGAACAAATGCGTTTAAAACCGCCCTGTATATTATTAATAGATTACCTACACCACAATTGAAGAATCAATCACCATTTTTTATATTTTTTTAAAAAGGATCCAGATTATTCTCTGTTACATATTTTTTGGTTGCTTGTGTTTCCTTTGGCTTCGTACCTATACCAAGGACAAATTATCACCTCGATCTAAACCATATATGTTTTTGGGATACAGTAAAATTCATAAAGGATATAAATGTTATGATCTTCTTTCCTTAAATTTTTTTGTGTCACGTCACATAGTTTTTGATGAATCTATGTTCCTATTTTCTTTGCAGGATGACGTGGTGTACATGAAATAAACCAACAACCTTGTAGATCCTCTCACCATATAAATATATTTTTCTCCTACAATACCTCCATCTCCAAATAATTCTATTTCAAACTCTTCCCAGACTCCTTTTCCAAATTAGTCTCAACCAGATTAGCACCTAAATTCACCAATGACAGAGCTTCCTGTATCTCAAACACTTTCGTAGATCCCGCCTGGTGTTATTCAGCTTTCAAATTCAATCGCAACACCCGTATCACCACAACCTGAGTTGCCCCACCTATCCCCTGCTTGATGTATGGTTACTCAAGTTCAAACTGGTTCTCTAAAGCCCAAGAAGCCATTTTCCTTATTTTCTGTTACTCTGAACTTTTCAGAACCTTCTTGCTACTCACAGGCTGTTAAGCATAAGCACTGGCATCGTTCTATGGCTAATGAATATAATGCGTTAATACGTAATGAAAACTGGAAGCTTGTTCCTTCATCCCAAATCAAATATTATTGGTTGTCGATGGGTGTTTAAGATAAAGTTGAAGGCTGATAGTTCTGTAGATCGTTACGAGGAAAAACTTGTTGCAAAAGGGTGTCACCAATGACTTGAGATTGATTTTGCAGATACATTTAGTCCTGTGGTTAAGCCATCTATTATTCGGTTGTTATTATCCTTGGTCGTGACTAATAATTAGCATATCACATAATTCGACATCTCCAATGCTTTTTTTCATGCCAACTTAGATGAGGTTGTTTATATTGCTTAACCTCCTGGTTTCATAGATCCCTCCCGTGCAAATCATGTGTGTCTTATTAAATGATCGTTGTATTTTCTCAAACAAGATCCTAGGATGTTGCACAAGTGACTTAATGATGCTCTCATTGCACTAGGATTCTCGAGTTCTAAGACGGATAGCTCCTTGTTCTATATGTCTACTCCGAGTGACAAAATAGTTTGCCTAATATATGTAGATGATGTTTTGGTGCTTGAAAATAATCCTGCTCGTATTAAGTTTTTGGTTTAGCAACTTCAATCCCAATTTGATGTACGTGATTTGGGTAATCTTTTCTATTTTTTGGGTATAGCAGCAACTCGGACTAGTGAAGGTTTATTTTTATCTCAAAGAAAATATGTTGAGGATCTCCTTCGATGTGTCTTGTTGGAGTCTTGCAGTCCTGTTAGCACTCCCATTTTCCCATCTTCCATGACTTTCAGCATTTGGTAGTGTTTCATTCAATGATCCGATGTTGTATCGTAGCATAGTTGGTGGGCTGTAGTACTTAACCTTCATGCGTCCAGATTTGGCGTATGCTGTAAATAAGGTCTCTCAATACATGCATTGTCCTATGGATATTCATTGGGTGGCAGTGAAGTGCATATTGCGATATATCAAAGGTTCATTAGCTCTTGGTTTGTTCTCTTCACGTCAATCTACTACATTGCTTTATGGCTATATAGATTCTATTGGTGTGTGTGTGTGAGAGGGGGAGGGGAGATCTTCCCAATCCATTATATTACCTGTTCAATTATTTTTATCACTGTAAAAGATTTATTCTTTAATTATTGAGATCAGTCTATCCTAAACTGAAGATTGAAAGTGGTGAAGTTAAGAGACGAAGAAGAAATGGTAAATTTAAGAATAAGAAGCTAAAAAATGTAGTGATTTAAAATTAGATTTTTCTTTGATGGTAGTTTAATTTTTAGATTTTAATTATATGATTTCGCTTGTCAAATAATAATTACTGATGATTTGAACTATTTAAAAGGGTCATGACAGAATTGGTAGTAGTTGATCTATGGTGATGGTAATATTTAAAGGAATTTTTAGGAAAGTTAAGGTGAAGAAGAAAGAGAAAAGAAAATTAAAACGAGAAAAAAAAGGAAGAAAGGAAATAATTGGGAAAAAATAATTAAGAAGATATCTTAAGATCTAATTTGACATGTGATAAGTGATAATTGGGACGTGATTTACACATATTTGTTGATAGCTTGGATTGATCAAGAAATGACATATTTATTTTAGTTGAAAATAGTTTCATGGGTAATAAGTATCTTTCAAACTTTAAGGGGCCGTTTGGTTGGGAAACAAGTTATTCCGAGACTACTAACTTCAGCTTAGTTATACCTTTCTCAGGAAGGGCTAAAAATAACACTAAAATTTTGAAATTGTTATAAATGTACCATATATAATGAATGTCTATTTTACCATATATAATGAAACCTACTTTACCATATATTGTGTATGTTTATTTATGGAAAAGTCGCAAACCCCAAGATTAGTTTTTCCCTATAAATAAAGGAGTTTTCCTTCATTGTAAATCATCCCTCAATAATTCCTCAAGAGAAATAAAGAAGTCTCTCTTTTCTCTTTTTATTCTTCTTGTATTTACTTTATGTTTCATAACATGTTGTCAGCACGAGACTCTGCCATCTCAAATTTGAAGGCCAAGGTATTATTTTTTTTCTTTTCATATTGCTAGTAATCTTACAAAATCTGAGTTCATTGCCTCGACCAAGAACTACCTTTCATGAGTGTTGAATGTTGAAATCCAATTAGATTCTATGGGTCTTGGAGAAGCAATAAATAAAGAAAATACAACATCTAATCAAAATCGTGTTAAGGCTATGATTTTTTTGCATCATCATCTTGAAAAAATTCTAAAAATTGAATACCTTACTACTAAGGAACCATTTGTTTTGTGGAATAGCCTAAAGAAAGATTTGACCACTTGAAGATGCTCATCTTCCCAAAAGCACGATATAAATGCATACACTATGAAAATAAGATGTTGGGTTCAAACCCTATCGATTTGTTGCCTAAGACACCTTTATATGGATAAGACATCGAGTTTGAATCTCAATGCACCATATTGTTGATATAATGATGGCTACGGCAAAATAATGTATTTTTGTAAAAAGTCATAAAAGAAACTGTAACGCCCCGAATATAGTACCCGGAACGCCACACGTTGCTCATAACCCTGAAGGACCACAAGTTAACCCATGACTGATATCTGTAACTGAGCACTACATAATATATTATATAAATGCGGAATAAAAGGTTAAAAGGCCATAAGGTTAAAAAAATCTGATAAAACACAACATCTGGAGATATGGTATATCAATACCAAAACAACTGAAATAATTGTCTGAACATGCTAGTCTGAAAGCCTCTAAATTGTCTGAATAAAGAGTTAATGGGACATGTCCCCAACTAACTCACACTGCTGAAATAAACTAAGTACTGAAAGAATGAAATAGTCAATTAATAACATCCTTAAATGATGAGGACTCAGTGCTAGTCTGTCTGCTAAATGACTAATCTACTAAGGATGCTCTGGAGCTCGTGCTTCTGAACCTATGGTATAAAATATCATAGTGCAAATGCGTCAGTACGATTGAATGTACTTGTAATACCCCGTACTTCTACCTAGCTTAAATTTATCCCGAAGATGTCAAAGACATGCTTTAAATATAAATACACTTTTATATATGTGGAATTTTTAAGATTTTCACTTTTTGTTGTGTGGGAAATTGAATAAGCTTTCCATCGATACCAAATTTACCTAAATCCGATAACCGGGTAAGAAGTTATGGAGATTTAAAGTTTCAGTCATAAAACACCGTCATTTTAGCCAGTGCCACATTGCACCATAAGCCAAAATGACATTTGTCAGTTTTCAGTAAGACTTCGTGATTACATCGCGTAGTGGAGGGCTCGTAAATCCCAATTGTCCTTTTTCCAGTGATTCTCCGCGATGTCTCCGCGTCGCGCCAAACTTCCAGGTCTTAAACAAAGTGGCAACGTGATAGATCCGCATCGCTCCATATCCCAATTTTCCAGTTGTCAAATTCTAGTGACACGACGCGATAGTGCCGCGTTGCGCCAGGTGCTTATTTTGAAAATTTTTGACGAAAATTAAATATTTCATCCAGGGATAAATTGGTATTTTCCCAAGGTTTTAACGCGTCCAGGTGTGGGATTTAATCTCTAAAAATGTTACAAATCATTATTTACTCATTGTTCCCCTAAATCAAGAACATTCTCTTCCAAGAAACAAAACCCCAGGTTTTAAGAAATCAAAGCCAATTCCGAGAATCTCTCCAAGAACTTCAAGAAACTTATAATCAAGGTATGTCAAGTGTTGATTCATGGGTCCCTTTCACCCATGAAGCTCAAGAATCTCTTTTTCAAAGTTCGAGTATATGAATTTTTATGAATCCCATGTTGGGTTTGCTTTTGTTCATGTTGACAATGACCAATTGAATTCTAATCCATGTTTGGTGATAAATTTTATGTGGAATTAGTTATTATATGAGTAGATTCATGTGAACCCATGATTAAACCTTTGAATTGTGAAATTAGAATTGAATCATGATGTTTACTTTTTGTGCAATGTTGTCTGCATATACTATGTTCATTATGTGCTTGATTAATTGCCTATGTGAATTAATAAGAGAAGAAAACATGCCATGAATAGTTTATGTGCAAGTGTTTGATAAATTTTCCATGAGAATGGATTAATGCCACAATATAGTATGTAATTATGTATTCCCCATTCATGTGCAAGTGATACACACCAAGTCTTCATCGACATGTTTAAATGAATGAATCGTTAGTATATAGCCATTGTTGGGATTTTAGGCTTGTGTTATGATTTACATATTATGATATTGAGTACTGGGAGTATCTAATACCTGACAATTTAGCTGTGTGCCTAGAGCCAGTGTCATATTTTCAGAATATCCTCAGTTAAGCCATGTTCAATAGAATTCAGTCAGTCATGTGATTCAGGAAAACTTAGTAAAATTAGTAATTCCAAAAATCTCAGAAAGCTCAGTACTTCAGTAATCTCAGTAGTATTCCATAATCAATGGAACTCAATGAACTCAGTTCAGTTTAGTTCAGTTAATCATGTTCAGTGTCCATTCATATGAGAGTAGGATTTAGCACCGAGTAATCCTAAGGATGAGGACACACACTAACAGTTGAGGTTGTGATCCTTAGAAGCAATCCTTGTTTTCCAGAACTATGTAGCCATCATAAGCTGAGACATCAACACTGAAATATGAGGGTTGATGAGGTGGATAAACACTGTCAGATGAGGGTTCCACCATTCTCTTTTGGGTACACTGTCAGATGAGGGTCACCCATAGCTTTCCTTACCAGTGGCGCGGTATTGACATCCTTCAAATTGGGGTTACAGTTTGGACCCCAACTCAGCCATAATGGCGTATTAGGGGCATGTTGGTTAGATGACTACTTCCTGCAGTTACAGTTTCAGACTCAGTCTCAGTAATAGAACTCAGATAGTTCTTTAGAATTTTAGGACTATCAGCTACAGTCAACTTAGAATAGTACGAAACTCAGTTAGTTCCATCAGAACCTAGAACGTCAGATACAGTCACTCAATATCAGTTATATCATTTATCAGTGACTCATGTTATCAATAATTAGACTCAGTAGTTAGTACCATCACGAATTCAGTCACAGTCACTTATTCATGCACGTATTCTCATGTTTATGTTATTCAGTCAGTTAGCATTGTTCATGCATTTAAACCCTTTGTATTCAGGCTACCTCACTTAAATACCAGTACATTCAAATGTACTAACGCATTTGCGCTATGGTGATTTAAACCATAGGTTCAGAAGATAGAGCTCCAGAGCATCAGTATCATTCCAGTTTCAGCAGTCAGAGTTAGAAGTGAGTCCTCATCCTTAGAGGAAATGATCATTGCTTTATTTCTTCATTACTTAATTTATTTCAGTAGTTGGAGTTAGTTGGGGACATGTTCCATCAACTCCTTATTCAGACAGTTTAGAAGCGTTAAGACTATAGTGTTTTCAGACTAGATGTTTTTATTCATTATTTTATATTTGGTGTTATTGTACGACATTATTCAGATATGGTTTTATCAGTGTTTTATTAGTTTTAAACCTTATGACATGTTTCGGCCTACTATTTTTACATTTATACAATATATTATGTATTATTCAGGCACAGATATTAGTCATGAGTTAGCTTGTGGTCCTTCGGGGTCATGAGCACCGTGTAGCATTTCGGGTACTGGATTTGGGGTATTACAAACTTGATATTAGAGCCTAAGGTTCAATAGAGTCCTAGGAAGTTGAAAGTCACATCTTATAGAGTCTTGTACTTTGGTGTGTTGCGCGCCATACTTATGTGCAGGAGGCTATGAAATGTTTTAGGAATAGTTTTCCTTATTTCAGTATTCATGTTATACCAGTGAGTGTTAGCTCAAATTTAACTCTCAGTCTAATCTGTTTCTCTCTTTCTTCTATAGAACATGCCTTCCAAAAGAAGAAATGGAAATCAGTCAGCCCTTCAGCCTGTCCAAGCAGATCACTTGGACGAATATGTTTCTTATGCAGAGTTCAGAGCTGCATTCACTACTCTTGCTAATTCAGTTGCTGCTCAAAATGAATGACCAGCTGTCATTCCGACTAATCCAGTGGCCAATTCAGCAGCAGCCAAGATTTAGAACTTTAACCGAATGAATCCCCCATCCTTTTGTTGGGTCTAAGTCAGAAGAGGACCCTCAGGAGTTCCTAGACCAGGTTTAAAAAGTTACAGACATCATGGGGGTTAATTCTAGTGAGAGTGTTGAGCTAGCTACATATCAGTTGTAGGATATTACTCATACTTAGTTTAAATAGTGGAAGTCAGAGAGGTCAGTTGATGCAGGGCCTATTGAGTGGGAGGAATTTGTCACTGAATTCTTAGATAGATTCTTTCCCCAACAGCTAAGAAAAGCTAAGGTGTTAGAATTTATCAACCTCAAGCAGGGCAACATGACGGTGAAAGAGTATTTTCTTAAGTTTACTCAATTATCCAGATATGCTCCTCATGTGGTTGCAGATAGCAGGGTCAAGATGAGAAAGTTTATTTTTGGGGTAAATGATAGTGTGATCAATGAGTGTAGGTCTACGATGTTGGATAGAGATATAAACATAGCTAGGATTATGACCCATGCTCAACAGATAGAAGAGTAAAAAATTAAGATAAGAGAGAGGTAGAATAAGAGAGAAAGGATAAGTAGTTTCAACATTGCTCAACCTAAGTTAGAGGGAGAAAATCATTCTCAACTTCTCCCAAAGTCATTCATTCCATCTCCTTCCTCATCCAGTGCTCCTGTTCCTAAGTTCAGGGAGAGTAATAAAGATAGGGCACCAGGCTCTAAATCTCAGGGCAGTATTAGCAGTGCCCGAACCAATCCTCTTTGTTAGGCTTGTGGTAAGAACCACAAAGGTTCTTACAGAGATGGTAGTGATGTCTTTTTCGGATGTGGTAAGCCTGGCCACAGAGTCAGAGATTGTCCCCCATTAGGTTATCAGGATCAGCAGAACCGTTTCTCAACCCAGTTCGATCGCCCAAATTAGTAGGGTGCCACTTCCAGTTCTACTAGTGTGCAATGCCCAAACAGACTTTATACTCCCCAGTCCTGGTAGGATCAGGAAAATTTTCCTGATCTAGTTACTGGTACGTTACAGATCTTTCACTTGCATGTTTATACTTTGCTAGATCTAGGAGCTTTCTTGTCTTTTGTTACTCCTTATATAGCAGTTGATTTCGGAGTCAGTCCTAAAATTCTTGTAGAGCCCTTCTCATTATCTACACCAGTGGGAAAACCATCATAGCCTGACGGGTATATAGGAACTGCCCGATGATTGATTTTGCTGTCATTCTCAGCATGGATTGGCTTCATTCCTGCTATGCCACAGTTGACTACAGAAAAAAAATATTACAGTTCCAGTTTTTGAATGAACCTAACCTAGAGTGGAGGGGTAGTACTTCAGCTTTCAGAGGTCAGCTTTTTTCTTACCTTCAGGCATAGAAAATGATATCTAAGGGATGTGTCTATCACCTTATTCTTGTTAAGAATTCTAGTTCCAAAACTCCCAGTATTGAATCAGTCCCAGTCGTGAGTGAATATTTAGATGTCTTTCTTAAAGATCTTCCAGGAATTCCTCCCAAAAGGGAAATAGACTTCGGCATTGATCTTCTTCCAGATACTCAGCCTATATCTATTCTGCCATACAGAATGGCACCAGCAGAACTCAAAGAACTAAAAGAGAATTTGAAGGATCTCTTAGATAAGGGATTCATAAGACCCAGTATATCCCTGTAGGGCGCACCAGTCTTATTTGTGTGCAAGAAAGATGGTTCTCTTAGAATTTGCATTGATTACCGTCAGCTCAATAAAGTCATGGTCAAGAACAAGTATCCACTTCCCAGAATTGATGACTTGTTTGACCAACTTCAGGGAGCCATCCATTTCTCTAACATAGACCTCATATTAGGCTATCATCATCTCAGAGTCAGAGAATGTGACATTCCAAAAATAGCTTTCTGAACTCGGTATGGTTATTTTGAATTTCTAATCATGTCCTTTGGTCTTACCAATGCCCTTGCAACTTTCATGGACTTGATGAAACGTGTGTTCAAGAAGTACTTGGACATGTTTTTCATAGTCTTCATAGATGATATTCTTGTATATTCCCATAGTGAACGTGATCATACAGACTATCTCAGAATCGTACTTCATACTTTCAGAGATCACCAGCTATTAGCCAAATTTAGTAAGTGCAAAATTTGGCAAAGGACAGTAGAATTCCTTGGTTATATCGTTTTCGGTGATGGCATTAGAGTATATCCTCAAAAGATCAAAGTAGTAAGAAACTATCCCAGACCTGTCTCTCTATTAGATATCAGGAGTTTCTTGGGTTTGGCTGGCTATTACAGACTGTTTGTTGAGGTATTTTATTCTATTGCATCCCCATGTTTAGATTGACTGAGAAGAAAGTTAAGTTTCAGTGGTCAGATCCTTGCGAGAAGAGTTTTTAGGAGTTGAAGACTTGACTCACCTCAGCTCCAGTTTTGGCTTTTACAGATAGTTCAGATGGTTTCATAGTGTATTGTGATGCATCAAGAGTAGGTTTGGGTTGTGTCCTCATGCAGCATGGTAAGGTCATAGCCTATGCCTCCAGACATCTTAAACCCCATAAGAAGAATTATCCTACTCATGATCTTGAGTTAGCAGCCGTAGTATTTGCCTTAAAGATTTGGATCCATTATCTATACGAAGTTCATGTAGATGTGTGTACAGATCATAAGAGCCTTCAGTATGTCTTTTCTCAAAAAGATCTCAATCTTTTTCAGAGTAGGTGGTTAGAGCTCGAAAGATTATGACATGAGTGTCCTTTATCATTCGAGAAAGGCCAACATAGTGGCCGACGCTCTCAGTGGACTGTCTAAGAGTAGTATTGCTCATGTTGAGGACAGTAAGAAGAAGTTAGCTTAAGAAGTTCATCATCTTGATAGACTAGGTGTTTGCTTAGTCGATACAGAGGAGGGTGATATATGGGTTTAGAGTAGTTAAGAATCATCTCTAGTTTTAGAGGTAAAAGAAAAGCAATATAGAGATTCCAGTCTAGTCAAGTTGAAATAGTCAGTCAAGGATAAGAAGGTTGAGGTTTTCTCCCAAGGGGTAGATGTTGTATTGCATTGTCGGGGTCGTCTGTGTGTTCCAAGTGTAGATGACTTGAGGCAGTGAATTCTTGCAGAAGTGCATGGTGTGCGCTACTCTATTCATCCAAGGGCCACAAAGATGTACCGCAACTTATGGGAGATCTATTGGTGGAGTGGGATGTAGAGTGATATGGTAGAGTTTGTGGCTAAGTGCTCTACATGTTAGCAGGTTAGGATAGAGCATCAGAAGCCTAGTGGGTCCATACAAGAGTTCAATATTCCTACTTAGATGTGGGAAGAAGTGAACATGGACTTCGAGATGAGTTTGCCTTGTACTCGTCATCAGCATAATTCTGTTTGGGTCATTGTTGAAAGGATGACCAAATCAGCTCATTTTCTTCCAGTCCATACCTCTTTTTTAGCTAAGGATTATGCCAAACTCTACATTGGAGAGTTGGTCAGATTGCACTGTGTTCTGTTATCTATTATCTCAGACAGAGGTACCTAGTTCACCTCTTATTTTTGAAAAGCATTTCAAAAGGGTCTTGGTACCCAAGTTCCTCTCAGTATAGCCTTCCATCCTCAGACAGATGATCAAGCAAAAAGGACCATTCAAAATTTATAAGATATGCTGCGAGCGTGTGCAATTGATTTCAAGGGTAGTTGGGATGACCACTTACCTTTGATTGAGTTTGCATATAACAACAACTATCATTCTAGTATTAAGATGGCTCTATTTGAAGTTCTCTATAGTAGGAGATACAGATCTCTAGTCGGTTGGTTTGAAGTTAGTGATGCCTCAGTTATAGGGACTGACTTAGTATTCGATACCTTAGAAAAAGTCTAGTTGATCAGATAAAGACTTCGGGCTACTTAGATGTGCGCAGGAAGGACCTTAAGTTCGATATCGGTGATCATGTTTATCTAAAGATCTCTTTCATGAAGGAAGTGAAGAGATTCGACAAGAAGGGAAAGCTCTGTCCCCGATATGTCAGTCCCTTCAAAATTCTCTGTCGCTTCGGCAAAGTAGATTATGAATTCAAATTGCCTTTAGATATAGCCTCAGTTCATCTAGTCTTCCATGTCTCTTTTCTCAAGAAGTGCATAGGTGACCCAACAGTTGTAGTCCCTATTCAGAGCATAGATATTCAGAACTACCTCTCTTTCGAAGAGATTCTGGTCAAAATTCTTGACCATCAGACTCGTAGAATGAGAGACAAAAGAGTTCCTCTAGTCAAAGTACTTTGGCTGAATTGGTCCTTTGAGGGAGCTACTTGGGAAGCAGAAGCAAACATGCGTACCAAGTATCCTCACCTCTTCTCCACTAATTCAGACTCAGCCCAAGGTAACAACTTTCTTAAACCTTTCAGCTTTATGTTCAGATTTTAGTTACAACTTGGTGTCCAGTTCATGTTCAGAATTTCATTATAAACTTGGTATCAATTACTATTACATAGTCAATCATGCATTCATGAGACAGTTCAGTCATGAAATCATGCATCAGTTATGCATGCTCAGTATGAATCTCAGAAATGTCAGTCATGCAGTCATGTTTCAGTTGTTCGTATTTAGGATGTACTTTAGTCTATCATTTCTCGCATCTCAACCAGTTTCATTTGAGGACGAATGTTCCTAAGGGGGAGATATTTTAATACCCCGTACTTTTACCTAGCTTAAATTCATCCCGAAGAGGTCAAAGACATGCTTTAAAGATGAATACAATTTTATATATATGTAATTTTTAAGATTTTCACTTTTTGTTGTGTGGGAAATTGAACAAGCATTCCATCGATACCAAATTCTCCTAAATTCAATAACCGGGTAAGAAGTTATGGCGATTTAAAGTTTTAGTCGTAAAACACCATCATTTCAGCCAGTGGCGCATCGCGCCATAAGACAAAATGACATTTGTCAGTTTCCAGTAAGACTCCGCAATTACACCACATCGCGGAGGGCTCCTAAATCCTAATTGTTCATTTTCCAGTGAATCTCCGCAATGTCTCTGTGTCGCACCAAATTTCCAGGTTGCAAACAAAGTGGAAACACGATAGCTCCGTGTTCCGCCATCTCCCAATTTCCCAGTTATCAAATTCAAGTGACACGGCGCGATAGCGCCGTGTCATGCCAGGTGCCCATTTCGGAAAATTCTGATGAAAATTAAATATTTCGTCCAAGGATAAATTGGTCTTTTCCCAAGGTTTTAACACGTCTAGGTGCGGGATTTAATCCCTAAAAATATTTAAAATCATTATTTACTCATTTTTTTCCCAAATCAAGAACATTCTCTTCCAAGAAACAAAACCCTAGCTTTCAAGAAATCAAAGCCAATTCCGAGAATCTCTCCAAGAACTTCAAGAAACTTACAATCAAGGTATGTCAAGTGTTGATTCATGGGTCCCTTTCACCCATGAAGCTCAAGAATCACTTTTTCAAAGTTCAAGTATATGGATTTTTATTAATCCCATGTTGGGTTTGCTTTTGTTCATATTGATAATGACCAATTGAATTCTAATCCATGTTTGGTGATAAATTATATGTGGAATTAGTTATTATATGAGTAGATTCATGTGAACCCATGATTAAACCCTTTAATTGTGTAATTATAATTGAATCATGATGTTTACTTGTTGTGCAATGTTGTCTACATATACTATGTTCATTATGTGCTTGATGAATTGCCTATGTGAACTAATAAGAGAATAAACCATGCCATGATTAGTTTATGTGCAAGTGTTTGATAAATTATCCATGAGAATGGATTAATGCTACGATATAGTATACAATTATGTATTCCCCATTCATGTACAAGTGATACACCCCAAGTGTTCGTCGAAATGTCTTAATGAATGAATCGTTAGTATATAGCCATTGTTGGGCTTTTAGGCTTGTATCATGGTTTACATATTATGCTATCGAGTCTTGGGGGTATCTAAAACCCGACAATTTAGCTGTGTACCTAGAGCCAGTGTCATGTTTTCATGATATCCTCTGTCAAGCCATGTTCAGTAGAATTCAGTCAGTCATGTGACTCAGGAAAACTCAGTAAACTCAATAATCTGAGAAATCTTAGAAAACTCAGTACTTTAGTAATCTCAGTAGTATTACATCAATCAACAAAACTTAATGAACTCAGTCCAGTTCAGTTCAGTTAATCATGTTCAGTTTTTATTCAGATGGGAGTAGGATTTAGCACTGAGTGAACCCAAATATGAGGACACACACTGACAGCTGAGGGTGTGATCCTTAGAAAAAATCTTTGCATTCCCAAACTATGTAGCCAGCATTGGTTGAGACATCAACACCGATAGATGAGGGTTGATGAGGTGGATAAAAACTGTCAGATGAGGGTCCCACCATTCTCTTTTGGGGACACTGTCGGATGAGGGTCACCCACAACTTTTCCTTAACAGTATGCAGTATTGACACCCTTCCAATAGGGGTTATAGATTGGACCCCAACTCATCCATAATGGAATATTAGGGGCATGTTGGTTAGATGAATATTTCCCACAATTATAGTTTCAGACTCAGTCTCAGTAATAGAACTCAAATAGTTCTTCAGGATTTCAGTACTGTCAGATACAATCAACTTAGAACAGCACTAAACTCAGTTAGTTCTATCAGAACCTAGACTATTAGATACAATTGCTCAGTATCAGTTATTTAGTTATCAGTGACTCATAGTAGTCAGTACCATCATGAATTCAGTCACAATCACTTATTCATACATGTATTCTCACATTCATGTTATTCAGTCGTTAGTATTATTCATGCATTTGAACCCTTTGTGTTTATCTTACCTCACTTGCATACCTGTATATTCAAACATACTGACGCATTTGCGCTATGGTGTTTTATACTATAGGTTCAGAAGCATGAGCTCTAGAGCATCAGTAGCATTCTAGTTTCAGCAGTCAGAGTTAGCAGTGAGTCTTCATCCTTCGAGGATATGATCATTACTTTATTTCTTTATTACTTAGTTTATTTTAGTAGTTGGAGTTAGCTGGGGATATGTTCCATTAACTCATAATTCAGACAGTTTAGAGGCTTTCAGACTACAGTGTTTTCAGAGTAGATATTTTTTGACATTGTTTTAGATTTGGTATTGTCTTACCACATTATCCAGATATGGTTTTATCAGATATTTATCAGTTTTGAACCTTATGGCATATTTTAGCTTACTATTTCTATATTTATACAATATATTATACAGTATTCAGGTATAGATATTAGTCATGGGTATCTTGTGGTCCTTTAGGGTCATGAGCACTGTGCAGTATTTTGGGTACAAGATTTAGGGCATTACGGTACTAGTATACAAGTGAGGTAGGCTGAATACAAAGGGTTTATATGAATGAACAATACTATCTAATTGAATGACATGAGCGTACGAATACATGCATGAATATGTGAACTGTTACTGAGATCATAACATCACTAAATCTGAATACTAATAACATAATTTTTGTATTAATGATATACTATTATCTGAATGACTGTGTCTGAAAGTCTTATTTCTGATGGAACTAGCTGAGTTTCGTACTGAACTGGGTGACTGTATCTGACAGTCTTGAATTCTTTAGAACTATCTGAGTTTTATTATTGAGACTAAGACTGAGACTGTAACTGTGGGAAGTTGTCATCTAACCAATATGCCCCAAATAAAATATAATGGCTGAGTTGGGGTCCAATCTGTAACTCCAATCAAAAGGGTGTCATTACTACACCACTGGTAAGGATAAGCTGTGAGTGATCCCTCATCTAACAGGTACTTTAAGGAGAATGGTGGGACCCTTATCCAACAGGTTAAGCCACCTCATCAACCCTCATCTATCAGGTTAGATGTCTCAAGTTATGCTGGCTACATAGTTCTGGATTGCTTCTAAGAATCACACCCTCTACTCGTAGGTGAGTTCCCATTCTTGGGCTCACTCGGTGCTGAATCCTTCTCCCATCTGATTAGATACTGAATTAATTATACTGAACTGACTGGACTGAGTTTACTGAGTTCCGTTGACTGGCGGAATATTACTGAGATCTGATACTAACTGAGATTACTAAGTTTTCCCGAGTCATGAGATTGACTGAATTCTACTGAACATGGCTTGACTGAGAGTATCTTGAAAACATGACACTGACTCTAGGAATACAGCTAAATTATTGGGTACAAGTACCCCTAGGAATCGATAGCATGAAATTGACAAGACATGACACTTCCTAGATTCACGACCATAATCAACAATCCATAATACAATCATTGGTAAATTTCATGAGGCACTTGATTATCATGGTTTGGTACATGAATAGGAAAGCATATAAATATGTCATAATTTCATAGGATAATCTTATGAACAAACCATCAAACAAGTTCAATGTATAACAATAACATGGAAATCATTTTGAGCATAAGGGTAAAGCATGGGTTCATCAATTTGGTCATAATTGATTCCTAGAGCATGATTCTTGTTCTTTAGGCATTTTATCAAACACATTGCATGCATAACCTTAGGCTTAGGCATATACACTAGTTCATACATCATGGTTACTTTAATCAACTCCATTTAAAAGTTTCAATCGACATACTAGCATAATTTCATGAAAAGTACATAAAGACTCAAACTTGGGATTCATACTACCACATCAACATAATTAAAATCAACCCACCATATGGAAATCAAAATTCATGAGTTTAAAAAATGGGATTCTTGAGATTCATGGGTGAAAGAAACCCATGAATCAACACTTTACATACCTCAAAAGCTTAAATCTTCAAGAGGATTAACTTTTCTTAAAGGTTCTTAAATGGTGATGTTTTGATTCTTGAGTTTTCTTAGAGAAGGGTTTGAATCTTGTTCTTGGGTTTTGATCTTGAAAGAAACTCTAATTTTGATGTTATGGATGAATGAGGAGTTATGTGCTTTGATTTGATGTAATTGGGGGTTAAAAAGGGTGGAAAAAGACCCAAAAATCCCTTTAAAACATTGTTTCAGTGCTGTTTAGGACAAAATTGACAGTCTGGGTGACGGACCATCACTCTGGTGACTGATCATCACTCAAACCTTCCATTTTGTTCCATAAAATGGCCCTACTACCTCAGTTGCAACGGCCAAAGCGATGGTCCATCGCTGACTTGACGGTCTGTCAGCTTGCCTGTCGCTCTTGGGCAGCTCGGATAACTCTCAGTAAAACGACCTTAACTTTTTACTTCGATATCGGATTTGGTGAAATTAGTATTGTTGGAAATATAATTCAATTATCTATCTGTTAATGGTTCATGAGATAAAAAATTCATAGTATAACAGAATAAATGCTAGTTTGAAGTTGACTATAACAATATCCTTCTCAAGAATTCAATCGGTAAGGGATGTTTTGATTCATCTAATAGCTAGGACGTATTTGAGGCCTTAATATACATCTAACTTGATCATAAAACTACCAAATAGCTATAATTTATTTCTCATGAGCTTGAAGCATGGTTCTACTATCGGTTGGGATTCTCGGGGTATTACAATATCTCTCCCTTGGAAATATTCGTCCTCGAATAGGACTGACTAAGCTGAGATTTCTGATAGACTAAACTTACTTAAAGGACGTGAACATCTAAAATATGTTTATATGACTAACATTACTGAGATTCATGTTGATCATGCATATTTGATGCATGGTTTTATGACTGAGCTGATACATGAATGCATGACTGAGAGTACTAATAAGCTGATCGCGTATATCTGATGCGTGATTACATGACTGAACTGACTCATGAACATGCGATTGAACATGTAAGGGTAAATATACCAAGTTTTAAATAAAAACTGAGCATAGTTTGTAACTAAAATTTGAACCATAAGCTGAATGAACTTAAAGAAAGCTATTACCTTGGTCTGGGTCTGAATTAGCGGAGAAGAGGTGAGGATACTTAGTCTGTATATCTGCTTCTACTTCCCATGTATCTCCCTCAACCGGACTGATTCCGCCAAAGAACTTTAACTAGAGGGACTTCTTTGTTCCTCAGTCTGTAAATCTGAAAGTCAAGAATTTCAACTGGAATTTTCTCATACAAGAGACTATTCTGAATACTACGCCCTCAAAAGGGACTACAACTGCTGGATCACCTATGTGCTTTTTTAGCAAGGTGACATGAAATACTGGATGAACTGAAGCTAGATATGAAGGAAATTCGAGCTCATAAGCTACTTTGCCTAAGCGACTAAGAATTTTGAAAGGACAGATATATCGGGGACTGAGTTTTCCCTTCTTGCTGAATGTCTTCACTCCTTTCATGGGAGAGATTTTCAAAATACTAAATTTTATTTGATCTTAACTCGAGATCCTTTATTGAACACGCATGAACAGGAACATAAGAATATGACTAAGTCTGTAACGTGTGACATGGACTAACTATCGTAAACTGAACTGAGCCATTAAGTACATATTTACAACTGAGATTGGAGATAGAGGGTCAACCTATGGGTACCCACTACTCCAAAATGGGTTCGTTACGTGAAAAGAGAGTGGCATATTTTTGTGATGAAATTTGAAGGGATCATAGTGTATCTCTCCCTTGGGACACTATGTCCCTTGAAGAATGTTAGGATGATTTTCCCCCTTTTTGGAGCTATGAGGAAACTGAGGTATTGCACAAGGCAACTACGAACTGAATCATGACTGAATATCTGAATTTTGAAACTAAGGCATGATACATAAAATGATCTGGACACGCAACTACCTGGTTGATCCATCTTTGAATAGTTACATTCATGAGACTCTGGATAGTGCGACTAGATGAAAAAATAGGAAGCCACACCATACAAACTTGTTCGTCTGATTACTAAACTGAATCTATAGCTTTGTAGACTAAATCATACTGAAAACTTATACTTGACTAGAGTATTTCTATAACACTCTTTCTATAGTGTTCTAGTGACTGTAGGGAGAAAGAAAATCTTGGCCTAGTCTGAGCAGGACATCTGAATAGGGGATCACCACATGGCTGAGATTCTAATACTAGGAGGCAATGCCTATGAAATATCATCTAAAATAGAGTGACTAAGCCTTATGCACTACATCTAAAATTTTTAGGCTTAGACATATTCCTCAAATACTCCTTCCGCTATACTCTCTGCCTTAGTACACATATCACTTGAGACTACTGAAAATATTCACATGGGTGCTGAGCATGAATGCATAAACATACTAACTTATCTGATTAACTACATGCCTGATAGCTGAATACTGGGTAGGTAAGACTAAACTGTACTTAGTCTAAATAACTGGACTGAAACTATAGAGCATTATGCTTATGCATAGAAGGTAATGATTGACTGGGTAACATGAGATAACTGAGAATGAATGAGTGAAAACTATATTATCTTAAGGATGCAAGACCAAGCGTATAATATGATTAGGAAATATTCTGTTAACTGAGATACTGAAATACTAATAATTGAATAGTTAATAACTGTATGCTATGGTCAAGCAAGCCTAGATCTGGACTGAGTTTCTGATCTGATTACTGAACTGGACATGACACTGTAATTAAGACTACAACTAGACTCATACTGGAACTAAATATTGGGTTCATATAGCCAAATATCGATAACTAAAGTTTAGACTGATACTGAATTTTGATGGATAAGTAACTAATAGTTGAAAGCCATGGTTCTGCAGGACTATCTAAGTCCTTTACTAAATATTAATTATTGAATTGACGCTGTAACTGAGGCTTGAGGGATAAAGAATCAAAACCATAGATTTCATCGAGGGATCTAAACTGATGATATACGTGACATAATATAAGTTTAGCTGATCATTCGAAGTGGAGCATGCGTCATGTGGGCTGAGCATACTAGAAAGCTTGAAATGAGTGCATGAGTCTGATCTGCATTACTTGAGTCTGAAGTCTCTGTACTCATGGGACATGATTTGTAATACGGAGTGAACTAGAACTCCTTATACTATGAACTGTGAGCGTACATTATTCTCACTAACGTGCACGAATATAAACGATGATCATAAAGCTGAAATATAGGACATGAATAGATATCATGGTAACTGATGGGTTTTGAGGGTCTGTAACACTTTTCTGAGATGGTTTGCATGATCACACTCACTACGGGAGTAGACAAGAATATCATCTATGAAGACTATGATGAATATGTCCAATTACTAGTTGAACGCATAGTTTATCGAGTCCATGGAAGCTGTTGGGGCATTGGTACGACTAAAGGACATGACTAAGAATTCAAAATGACCATACCAAGTTCTGAAAGCTATTTTCAAAATATCACATTTGCTAAGTTCTACTGATGCCATTCTATATGGCGGAATAGACATGGGCTAAGTATCTGAAAGAAGGTCAAAGCCGAAGTCTATTTACCTATCAGGAGAAGCTCTAAGAAGATCTTCGGGAAAGATATTTAAAAATTCACTCTCAACTGGAACTGACTCAAGACTGGGAGTTTTGGAATTAGAGTCCTTAACTCGAACAAGATGATAGATACATCCCTTAGATATCATTTTCCTAGTCCATATGTAGGAAACAAGCTGACCTCTGAATGCTGAAATACTATCCTTCTACTTAAGAATAGGTCCATTCAAAACTAAAATTGGACAACTCTATTTCTGCAGTTGACTGTGGCATGGCAGAAATAAAGCCACTCTATGCCGAGAATGACATCAAAATTTATTGTCTCTAATTCATCTAAGTTTGTTGAAGTGACCTTCTCAGATACCATCGCTGGACAATTCCTGTATACCCATCGAGCTATGATGGATTTACCTACTGGGGTAAAGACTGAGAAGGGCTCTGCTAGAATTTAGGGACAGACCCTGAAATCAACTACTACATAAGGAGTAGCAAAAAACAAAAAAAACTCCTGGATCTAGAAAAACGTAAATATGCAAATGAAAGATCTTTAACATACTAGTGACCACATCAAGAGAATTTTCCTGATCTTGTCGGGACTGAAGAGTATAGAGTCAGTTTGGGCGCTGCCCATTGGTTGTGCTGGAAGTGGAACCATGTTGATTCGGAAAACCAGACTGAATGGAGAAACAGTTCTGCTGACCCTGAAATCCTGACTAGGGACAATCTTTAACTCTGTGGCCAGGCTTGCCACATCTGAAACATACCTCACTGCCAGCTCTGCAAATACCCTTGTGGTTTTTAGCATAATTCTGGCAAAGAGGATTAGTTCAGGAAAATGCTATACTGCCCTGAGACTTAGAGCCATGTGCTCTATCACTGTTTCTATTTCTGAACTTAGGTATTGGGACACTGACTGGGGGTAGAGTTTAAATTGAGGACTTTGGGTGGAACTGAGAATGATTCCCACCCTCTGACTTAGGCTGATTGAAATTGAAGCTACCTGCTCTAGTTTTCTTATTTTCTATCTTTCTTTCTCTCTCTCTATATTTCCCCACCTCACTCTGCCAGGCATGAATCACATGCCTAAGTAGGGCAACAGGCTTCTGATTAGTCTGAGCTACTATTGAGTAAAATAAAGTAAGGGATTAGATTTTGAATTTCCCATGAACGACATGCTCGTCTAGGTGGGCTGTGGTGCTGACTAATTCTCGGTTCTCCTTTTGTTAGTCCTTTTAGGAGGCATATCTATAAGCGAAAGAGAGAAATAGATTAGACTGAGAGTTAGATTTGAGCTAATGCTCACTGACATGACATGAATACTAAAAGAAGGGAAACTGTTCCTAAAACATCTTATAGCCTCCAATATATTAATGTAACGCGCAACACACCTATGCACAAGATTCTACTAGATGTGGCTTTTTAGAATTCTTAAGAAACTATTGAAACTTAGGCTTTGATACCAAGTTTGTAACTCCCCAAATCTGGTACACAAAATGCCACATGGTTCTCATGACTTCAAAGGATCTTAAGCTAACCCATGACTGATATTTGTAACTGAGCACTGCATAACATACTATATAAATAAGGAATAAATGGTTAAAAAGATATAAGGTTAAAAAATCTGATAAAACATAACATCTGGAGATATGGTGTATCAATACCTAAATAACTAAAATAACTGTCTAAATATGCTAGTCTGAAAGCCTCTAAACTGTCTGAATAAAGAGTTGATAGGATATGTCCCCAACTAACTCCAAATGCTGAAATAAACTAAGTACTGAAAGAATGAAATAGTCAAATAATAACATTCTCGAATGATGAGGACTTACTGCTAGTCTGTCTGCTGAATGACTGATCTACTAAGGATGCTCTGGAGCTCATGCTTCTAAACCTATGGTATAAAACACCATAGCGCAAATGCGTCAGTACGATTAAATGTACTAGTATACAAGTGAGGTAGAATGAATGCAAGGTGTTTATATGCATGAAAAATACTATCTGACTGAATGACATGAATATGAGAATATATGCATAAATACGTGAACTGTGACTGATATCATAACATTGCTGAATCTGAATACTGATAACATAAGTTTTGTATAACTAATATACTATTATCTGAATGACTGTGTTTGATAGTCTAATTTCTGATGGAACTAGCTGAGTTTCGTACTGAACTGGGTGACTGCATCTGACAGTCCTGAATTTTATAGAACTATTTGAGTTTTATTACTGAGACTAAGACTGAGACTGTAACTGTGGGAAGTAGTTATTGAACTAACATACCCCAAATAAAGCATTATAGCTAAGTTGGGGTCCAATCTGTAACCCTAATTAGAAGGGTGTCAATACTGTACCACTGGTAAGGATAAGCTGTGAGTGATCCCTCATCTAATAGGTACTCTAAGGAGAATGGTGAGATCCTCATCTAATAGGTTAAGCCTCCTCATCAACCCTCATCTAACAGGTTAGATGTCTTAAACTACGCTAGCTACGTAGTTCTGGAGTGCAAGAATTGTTTCTAAGAATCACACCCTCTACTCGCAGGTGAGTTCCCATCCTTGGGCTCACTCGGTGCTGAATCCTATTCCCATTTGATTAGTCACTAAATTAATTATACTGAACTGAGTTTACTGAGTTATGTTAACTTCTGGAATATTACTGAGATCTAATAACTAATGAGATTACTGAGTTTTCCTGAGTCATGAGACTGACTGAATTCTACTGAATATGGCTTGACTAAGAGTATCTTGAAAACATGACATTGGCTCTAGGCACACAACTAAATTATTGGGTACAAGTTCCCCAGGACTCGATAGCATGAAATTGA